>NW_027206815.1:140000-275067 GCF_032191515.1 Phaenicophaeus curvirostris
TACCCTTCTAGGGCCCCCAGAGACCTTCTAGAGCCCCCTGGTTACACTTTGAGCCTTCTAGAACCCTTCTAGGAGCCCCAGGAACCCTCTAGAGCCCGCTGAGACCCCCTTAGGGCCTTCTAGGACCCTTCTAGGACGGGGAGGAACCCTCTAGAGCCCTCTGGGACCCCCTTAGGGCCTTCTAGGGCCCTTCTAGTGCAGGCAGGGACCCTCTAGAGCCCCCTGGGACCCACTCAGGGCCTTCTAGGACCATTTTAAGACTCTCTGGAACCATCTAGAGCCCCCTAGGAAAACTTAGAGCATTCTAGGACCCTTCTAGGACCCCAGGAATATTCTAGAACCCCCTGGGACCACCTTAGGGCCTTCTAGTACCGTTCTAGGACCACCAGGAACCCTCTAGAGCCCCCTGTGACCCCCTTAGGGCCTTCTAGGACCCTTCTCGGACCACCAGGAACCCTCTAGAGCCCCCTGTGACACTCTTAGGGCCTTCTAGGACTCATCTAGGACCACGAGGAAACCATCTAGAGCCCCCTGGGTCCCGCTTAGGGCCTTCTAGGACCATGGTAAGACCCCGGGGAACCCTCTAGAGCACCCTGGGTCCTCTATACAGCCTTCTAGGACCCTTCTAGGACCACCAGGATCCCTCTAGAGCCCCCTGGGACCCACTTAGGGCCATCTAGGGGTCTTCTAGGACCACGAGTAACCATCTAGAGACCCGTGGGATGACTTAAGGGCCTTCTAGGGGTCTTCTAGGGCCACGAGTAACCATCTAGAGACATGTGGGACCACTTAAGGGCCTTCTTGGACACTTCTTGGTCCACAAGAGACCCTCTAGAGCACCCTGGGACCGCTTAGAGTCTTCTAGGTCCATTCTATGAGCCCCAGGAAACACATAGAGCCCCCTGGGACCCCTTTAGGGCCTTCTAGGACCCTTCTAGGACCACCAGGAGCCCTCTAGAGCCCCCTAGGACCCACTTAGGGCCTTCTAGGACTCTTCTAGTACCCCCACGGACCCTCTAGAGCCCCCTGGGACCCTTTTAGGGCCTTCTAGGACCCTCCTAGGACCCACGGGTACCCTCTAGAGCCCTCTGGGACCCTTCTAGGGCTTTCTTGGACCCTTTTAGAATCACCAGGAACCCTCCAGAGTCCCCTGGGACCCTTCTAGGGCTTTCTAGGACCCTTCTAGGACCACGAGGAACCCTCTAGAGCCCCCTGGGACCATTTTAGGGCCTTCTAGGACCCTTCTAGGACCACGAGAAACCATCTATAGCTCTCTGGGACCCCTTTAGGGCGTTCTAGGACTCTTCTAGGGTCCCCAGAGACCGTCTAGAGCCCCCTGGGATGACTTAGAGCCTTCGAGGACCCTTCTAGGACCACGAGGAACCATCTAGAGCCCACTGGGACCCCTTTAGGGCCTTCTAGGACAATTCTAGGGCCGCCAGGGTCCCTCTAGAGCCCCCTGGGACCCACTTAGGGCCTTCTAGGACTCTTCTAGTACCCCCAGGGACCATCTAGAGCCCGCTGGGACCCCCTTAGGGCCTTCTAGGACAATTCTAGGGCCGCCAGGGTCCCTCTAGAGCCCCCTGGGACCCCTTTAGGGCCTTCTAGGACCCTTCTAGGACCACCAGGAGCCCTCTAGAGCCCCCTAGGACCCACTTAGGGCCTTCTAGGACTCTTCTAGTACCCCCAGGGACCCTCTAGAGCCCCCTGGGACCCTTTTAGGGCCTTCTAGGACCCTCCTAGGACCCACGGGTACCCTCTAGAGCCCTCTGGGACCCTTCTAGGGCTTTCTAGGACCCTTCTAGGACCACGAGGAACCCTCTAGAGCCCCCGGGACCATTTTAGGGCCTTCTAGGACCCTTCTAGGACCACGAGAAACCATCTATAGCTCTCTGGGACCCCTTTAGGGCGTTCTAGGACTCTTCTAGGGTCCCCAGAGACCGTCTAGAGCCCCCTGGGATGCCTTAGAGCCTTCGAGGACCCTTCTAGGACCACGAGGAACCCTCTAGAGCCCCCTGGGACCCCCTTAGGGCATTCTAGGACCCTTCTAGGGCCCCCAGGGACCCTCTAGAGCCCCCTGGGACCCACTTAGGGCCTTCTAAGACCCTTCTAGGACCACCAGGAGCCCTCTATAGCCCTCTGGGACACCTTTTTGCACATTCTAGGACACTTCTAGTGCCCCCAGAGACCCTCTAGAGCTCCCTGGGAGTCTTTAGGGCCTACTAGGACCCTTCTAGGATCACCAGGAACCCTCTAGAGCCCTCTGGGACCCACTTAGGGCCTTCTAGGACCCTTCTAGGACCACGAGGAACCCTCTAGAGCCCCCTGGGACCCCTTTAGGGCATTCTAGGACCCTTCTAGGGCCCCCAGGGACCCTCTAGAGCCCCCTGGGACCCCCTTAGGGCTTTCTAAGACCCTTCTAGGACCACCAGGAGCCCTCTATAGCCCTCTGGGACCCTCTTTGCGCCTTCTAGGACCCTTCTAGTGCCCCCAGGGACACTCTAGAGCCCCCTGGGACTCCTTAGGGCCTACTAGGACCCTTCTAGGACCACGAGAAATCCTCTAGAGCCCCCTGGGACCTCCTTAGGTCCTTCTAGGACCGTTCTAGGGTCATCAGGAACCCTCTAGAGCCCTCTGGGACCCACTTAGGGCCTTCTAGGACCCTTCTAGGACCACGAGGAACTCTCTAGAGCCCCCTGAGACTTGCTTAAGGCCTTCTAGGACTCTTCTAGGACCACGAGAAACCATCTAGAGCCCCCTGGGACCCACTTAGGGCATTCTAGGTTCATTTTAAGACCCTGGGGAACCCTCTAGAGCCTCGTGGTACCACTTAGAGCCTTGTAGGACCCTTCTAGGACCAGAAGGAACCCTCTAGAGCCCCCTGGGACCCCCTTAGGGCCTTCTAGGACAATTCTAGCGCCCCCAGGGACCCTCTAGAGCCCCCTGGGACACACTTAGGGCCTTCTAGGACCCTTCTAGTACACAGGGAACCCTCAAGGGCCCCCTGGGACCCCCTTTTGGCTTTCTAGGGCCATGGTAAGACCCTGGGGAACCCTCCAGAGCACCCTGGGTCCTCTTTAGTGCCTTCTAGTACCCTTCTAGGGCCCCCAGGGACCTTCTAGAGCCCCCTGGTTACCCTTTGAGCCTTCTAGAACCCTTCTAGGAGCCCCAGGAACCCTCTAGAGCCCGCTGGGACCGCCTTAGGGCCTTCTAGGACCCTTCTAGGACCACAAGGAACCCTCTAGAGCCGCCTGGGACCCCTTTAGGGCCTTCTAGGACAATTCTAGGGCCGCCAGGGTCCGTCTAGAGCCCCCTGGGACCCCTTTAGGGCCTTCTAGGACCCTTCTAGGACCACCAGGAGCCCTCTAGAGCCCCCTAGGACTCACTTAGGGCCTTCTAGGACTCTTCTAGTACCCCCAGGGACCCTGTAGAGACCCCTGGGACCCTTTTAGGGCCTCCTAGGACCCTCCTAGGACCCACGGGTACCCTCTAGAGCCCTCTGGGACCCTTCTAGGCCTTTCTTGGACCCTTTTAGAATCACCAGGAACACTCCAGAGTACCCTGGGACCCTTCTAGGGCTTTCTAAGACCCTTCTAGGACCACGAGGAACCCTCTAGAGCCCCCGGGACCATTTTAGGGCCTTCTAGGACCCTTCTAGGACCACGAGAAACCATCTATAGCTCTCTGGGACCCCTTTAGGGCGTTCTAGGACTCTTCTAGGGTCCCCAGAGACCGTCTAGAGCCCCCTGGGATGCCTTAGAGCCTTCGAGGACCCTTCTAGGACCACGAGGAACCCTCTAGAGCCCCCTGGGACCCCCTTAGGGCATTCTAGGACCCTTCTAGGGCCCCCAGGGACCCTCTAGAGCCCCTGGGACCCACTTAGGGCCTTCTAAGACCCTTCTAGGACCACCAGGAGCCCTCTAGAGCCCTCTGGGACACCTTTTTGCACATTCTAGGACACTTCTAGTGCCCCCAGAGACCCTCTAGAGCTCCCTGGGAGTCTTTAGGGCCTACTAGGACCCTTCTAGGATCACCAGGAACCCTCTAGAGCCCTCTGGGACCCACTTAGGGCCTTCTAGGACCCTTCTAGGACCACGAGGAACCCTCTAGAGCCCCCTGGGACCCCCTTAGGGCATTCTAGGACCCTTCTAGGGCCCCCACGGACCCTCTAGAGCCCCCTGGGACCCCCTTAGGGCTTTCTAAGACCCTTCTAGGACCACCAGGAGCCCTCTATAGCCCTCTGGGACCCTCTTTGCGCCTTCTAGGACCCTTCTAGTGCCCCCAGGGACACTCTAGAGACCCCTGGGACTCCTTAGGGCCTACTAGGACCCTTCTAGGACCACGAGAAATCCTCTAGAGCCCCCTGGGACCTCCTTAGGTCCTTCTAGGACCGTTCTAGGGTCACCAGGAACCCTCTAGAGCCCTCTGGGACCCACTTAGGGCCTTCTAGGACCCTTCTAGGACCACGAGGAACTCTCTAGAGCCCCCTGAGACATGCTTAAGGCCTTCTAGGACTCTTCTAGGACCATGAGAAACCATCTAGAGCCCCCTGGGACCCACTTAGGGCATTCTAGGTTCATTTTAAGACCCTGGGGAACACTCTAGAGCCTCGTGGTACCACTTAGAGCCTTCTAGGACCCTTCTAGGACCAGAAGGAACCCTCTAGAGCCCTCTGGGACCCCCTTAGGGCCTTCTAGGACAATTCTAGCGCCCCCAGGGACCCTCTAGAGCCCCCTGGGACACACTTAGGGCCTTCTAGGACCCTTCTAGGACCACGAGGAACTCTCTAGAGCCCCCTGGGACTTGCTTAAGGCCTTCTAGGACCCTTCTAGGACCACAAGGAACCCTCTAGAGCCCCCTGGGACCCCTTTAGGGCCTTCTAGGACAATTCTAGGGCTGCCAGGATCCGTCTAGAGCCCCCTGGGACCCCTTTAGGGCCTTCTAGGACCCTTCTAGGACCACCAGGAGCCCTCTAGAGCCCCCTAGGACCCACTTAGGGCCTTCTAGGACTCTTCTAGTACCCCCAGGGACCCTCTAGAGCCCCCTGGGACCCTTTTAGGGCCTTCTAGGACCCTCCTAGGACCCACGGGTACCCTCTAGAGCCCTCTGGGACCCTTCTAGGGCTTTCTAGGACCCTTTTAGAATCACCAGGAACCCTCCAGAGTCCCCTGGGACCCTTCTAGGGCTTTCTAGGACCCTTCTAGGACCACGAGGAACCCTCTGGATCTCCCTGGGGTCCCCTTAGGGCATTCTAGGACCCTTCTAGGACCACAAGGAACCCTCTAGAGCCCTCTGTGACACATTTTGTGCCTTCTAGGAGACTTTTAGTGCCCCCAGGGACCCTCTAGGCCCCCCTGTGACCCATTTAGGGCCTTCTAGGACAATTCTAGGGCCCCCAGGGACACTCTAGAGCCCCGTGGGACCCCTTAGAGCATTCTAGGACACTTCTAGGAGCCCCAGGAACCTTCTAGAACCCTCTGGGACCCACTTAGGCCCTTCTAGGACCCTTCTAGGACCACCAGGAACCTTCTAAAGCCCTCTGGGACCCCCTTAAAGCCTACTAGGACCCTTCTAGTGCTCCCAGGAACCCTCTAGAGCCCCCTGGGATCCCTTTATGGCCTTCTAAGACCCTTCTAGGACTACAAGAGACGCTCTAGAGCCCCCAGGGACTCCCTTAGGGCCTTCTAGGACCCTTCTAGGATCACCAGGATCCCTTTAGAGCCTTCTGGGACCCACTTAGGTCCTTCTAGTACCGTTCTAGGACCACGAGAAACTCTCTACAGCCCCCTGGGACGCCCTTAGGGCCTTCTAGGACCCTTCTAGGACCACGAGAAACCATCTAGAGCTCCCTGGGAACCCCTTACGGCCTTCTAGGATCATTGTAAGACCCCGGGGAACCCTCTAGAGCTCCCTGGGACCTCTTTAGGCCCTTCTAGGACCATTCTAGTGCCCCCAGGGACCCTCTAGAGCCCCCTGGGACCCCTTTAGGGCCTTCTAGTACCCTTCTAGGGCCACCAGGGACACTCTAAAGCCCCCTGGGACCCCCTTAGGGCCTGCTAGGTGTCTTCTACGACCACGAGGAACCATCTAGAACCCCCTGAGACCACTTAGGACCTTCTAGGACAATCGTATGACCCCAGGGAACCCCCTAGAGTCGTCTGGGACCCCCTTAGGGCCTACTAGGACCATTGTAAGACCCCAGGGAACACTCTAGAGTCCCCTAGGACTCCTTAAGGCCTTCTAGGACCCTTCTAGGACCACGAGAAACCCTCTAGAGCCCCCAGGGAATCCCTTAGGGCCTTCTAGGACCCTTCTAGGATCACCAGGAACCCTCTAGAGCCATCTGGGACCCCCTTAGGGCCTTCTAGGACCCTTCTAGGACGGGGAGGAACCCTCTAGAGCCCTCTGGCACCCCCTTAGGGCCTTCTAGGGCCCTTCTAGTGCAGGCAGGGACCCTCTAGAGCCCCCTGGGACCCACTCAGGGCCTTCTAGGACCATTTTAAGACTCTCTGGAACCATCTAGAGCCCCCTAGGAAAACTTAGAGCATTCTAGGACCCTTCTAGGACCCCAGGAATATTCTAGAACCCCCTGGGACCACCTTAGGGCCTTCTAGTACCGTTCTAGGACCACCAGGAACCCTCTAGAGCCCCCTGTGACCCCCTTAGGGCCTTCTAGGACCCTTCTCGGACCACCAGGAACCCTCTAGAGCCCCCTGTGACACTCTTAGGGCCTTCTAGGACTCATCTAGGACCACGAGGAAACCACCTAGAGCCCCCTGGGTCCCGCTTAGGGCCTTCTAGGACCATGGTAAGACCCCGGGGAACCCTCTAGAGCACCCTGGGTCCTCTATAGAGCCTTCTAGGACCCTTCTAGGACCACCAGGATCCCTCTAGAGCCCCCTGGGACCCACTTAGGGCCATCTAGGGGTCTTCTAGGACCACGAGTAACCATCTAGAGACCCGTGGGATGACTTAAGGGCCTTCTAGGGGTCTTCTAGGGCCACGAGTAACCATCTAGAGACATGTGGGACCACTTAAGGGCCTTCTTGGACACTTCTTGGTCCACAAGAGACCCTCTAGAGCCCCCTGGGACCGCTTAGAGTCTTCTAGGTCCATTCTATGAGCCCCAGGAAACACATAGAGCCCCCTGGGACCCCTTTAGGGCCTTCTAGGACCCTTCTAGGATCACCAGGAACCCTCTAGAGCCCTCTGGGACCCACTTAGGGCCTTCTAGGACCCTTCTAGGACCACGAGGAACCCTCTAGAGCCCCCTGGGACCCCCTTAGGGCATTCTAGGACCCTTCTAGGGCCCCCAGGGACCCTCTAGAGCCCCCTGGGACCCCCTTAGGGCTTTCTAAGACCCTTCTAGGACCACCAGGAGCCCTCTATAGCCCTCTGGGACCCTCTTTGCGCCTTCTAGGACCCTTCTAGTGCCCCCAGGGACACTCTAGAGCCCCCTGGGACTCCTTAGAGCCTACTAGGACCCTTCTAGGACCACGAGAAACCCTCTAGAGCCCCCTGGGACCTCCTTAGGTCCTTCGAGGACCGTTCTAGGTTCACCAGGAACCCTCTAGAGCCCTCTGGGACCCACTTAGGGCCTTCTAGGACCCTTCTAGGACCACGAGGATCTCTCTAGAGCCCCCTGGGACTTGCTTAAGGCTTTCTAGGACTCTTCTAGGACCACGAGAAACCATCTAGAGCCCCCTGGGACCCACTTAGGGCATTCTAGGTTCATTTTAAGACCCTGGGGAACCCTCTAGAGCCTCGTGGTACCACTTAGAGCCTTGTAGGACCCTTCTAGGACCAGAAGGAACCCTCTAGAGCCCCCTGGGACCCCCTTAAGGCCTTCTAGGACAATTCTAGCGCCCCCAGGGACCCTCTAGAGCCCCCTGGGACACACTTAGGGCCTTCTAGGACCCTTCTAGGACACAGGGAACCCTCAAGAGCCCCCTGGGACCCCCTTAGGGCTTTCTAGGGCCATGGTAAGACCCTGGGGAACCCTCCAGAGCACCCTGGGTCCTCTTTAGTGCCTTCTAGTACCCTTCTAGGGCCCCCAGGGACCCTCTAGAGCCCCCTGGTTACCCTTTGAGCCTTCTAGAACCCTTCTAGGAGCCCCAGGAACCCTCTAGAGCCAGCTGGGACCCCCTTAGGGCCTTCTAGGACCCTTCTAGGACCACAAGGAACCCTCTAGAGCCCCCTGGGACCCCTTTAGGGCCTTCTAGGACAATTCTAGGGCCGCCAGGGTCCGTCTAGAGCCCCCTGGGACCCCTTTAGGGCCTTCTAGGACCCTTCTAGGACCACCAGGAGCCCTCTAGAGCCCCCTAGGACCCACTTAGGGCGTTCTAGGACCCTCCTAGGACCCACGGGTACCCTCTAGAGCCCTCTGGGACCCTTCTAGGCCTTTCTTGGACCCTTTTAGAATCACCAGGAACCCTCCAGAGTCCCCTGGGACCCTTCTAGGGCTTTCTAGGACCCTTCTAGGACCACGAGGAACCCTCTAGAGCCCCAGGACCATTTTAGGGCCTTCTAGGACCCTTCTAGGACCACGAGAAACCATCTATAGCTCTCTGGGACCCCTTTAGGGCGTTCTAGGACTCTTCTAGGGTCCCCAGAGACCGTCTAGAGCCCCCTGGGATGCCTTAGAGCCTTCGAGGACCCTTCTAGGACCACGAGGAACCCTCTAGAGCCCCCTGGGACCCCCTTAGGGCATTCTAGGACCCTTCTAGGGCCCCCAGGGACCCTCTAGAGCCCCCTGGGACCCCCTTAGGGCTTTCTAAGACCCTTCTAGGACCACCAGGAGCCCTCTATAGCCCTTGGGACCCTCTTTGCGCCTTCTAGGACCCTTCTAGTGCCCCCAGGGACACTCTAGAGCCCCCTGGGACTCCTTAGAGCCTACTAGGACCCTTCTAGGACCACGAGAAACCCTCTAGAGCCCCCTGGGACCTTCTTAGGTCCTTCGAGGACCGTTCTAGGGTCACCAGGAACCCTCTAGAGCCCTCTGGGACCCACTTAGGGCCTTCTAGGACACTTCTAGGACCACGAGGAACTCTCTAGAGCCCCCTGGGACCCACTTAGGGCATTCTAGGTTCATTTTAAGACCCTGGGGAACACTCTAGAGCCTCGTGGTACCACTTAGAGCCTTCTAGGACCCTTCTAGGACCAGAAGGAACCCTCTAGAGCCCTCTGGGACCCCCTTAGGGCCTTCTAGGACAATTCTAGCGCCCCCAGGGACCCTCTAGAGCCCCCTGGGACACACTTAGGGCCTTCTAGGACCCTTCTAGGACCACGAGGAACTCTCTAGAGCCCCCTGGGACTTGCTTAAGGCCTTCTAGGACCCTTCTAGGACCACAAGGAACCCTCTAGAGCCCCCTGGGACCCCTTTAGGGCCTTCTAGGACAATTCTAGGGCCGCCAGGATCCGTCTAGAGCCCCCTGGGACCCCTTTAGGGCCTTCTAGGACCCTTCTAGGACCACCAGGAGCCCTCTAGAGCCCCCTAGGACCCACTTAGGGCCTTCTAGGACTCTTCTAGTACCCCCAGGGACCCTCTAGAGCCCCCTGGGACCCTTTTAGGGCCTTCTAGGACCCTCCTAGGACCCACGGGTACCCTCTAGAGCCCTCTGGGACCCTTCTAGGGCTTTCTAGGACCCTTTTAGAATCACCAGGAACCCTCCAGAGTCCCCTGGGACCCTTCTAGGGCTTTCTAGGACCCTTCTAGGACCACGAGGAACCCTCTGGATCTCCCTGGGGTCCCCTTAGGGCATTCTAGGACCCTTCTAGGACCACAAGGAACCCTCTAGAGCCCTCTGTGACACATTTTGTGCCTTCTAGGAGACTTTTAGTGCCCCCAGGGACCCTCTAGGCCCCCCTGTGACCCATTTAGGGCCTTCTAGGACAATTCTAGGGCCCCCAGGGACACTCTAGAGCCCCGTGGGACCCCTTAGAGCATTCTAGGACACTTCTAGGAGCCCCAGGAACCTTCTAGAACCCTCTGGGACCCACTTAGGCCCTTCTAGGACCCTTCTAGGACCACCAGGAACCTTCTAAAGCCCTCTGGGACCCCCTTAAAGCCTACTAGGACCCTTCTAGTGCTCCCAGGAACCCTCTAGAGCCCCCTGGGATCCCTTTATGGCCTTCTAAGACCCTTCTAGGACTACAAGAGACGCTCTAGAGCCCCCAGGGACTCCCTTAGGGCCTTCTAGGACCCTTCTAGGATCACCAGGATCCCTTTAGAGCCTTCTGGGACCCACTTAGGTCCTTCTAGTACCGTTCTAGGACCACGAGAAACTCTCTACAGCCCCCTGGGACGCCCTTAGGGCCTTCTAGGACCCTTCTAGGACCACGAGAAACCATCTAGAGCTCCCTGGGAACCCCTTACGGCCTTCTAGGATCATTGTAAGACCCCGGGGAACCCTCTAGAGCTCCCTGGGACCTCTTTAGGCCCTTCTAGGACCATTCTAGTGCCCCCAGGGACCCTCTAGAGCCCCCTGGGACCCCTTTAGGGCCTTCTAGTACCCTTCTAGGGCCACCAGGGACACTCTAAAGCCCCCTGGGACCCCCTTAGGGCCTGCTAGGTGTCTTCTACGACCACGAGGAACCATCTAGAACCCCCTGAGACCACTTAGGACCTTCTAGGACAATCGTATGACCCCAGGGAACCCCCTAGAGTCGTCTGGGACCCCCTTAGGGCCTACTAGGACCATTGTAAGACCCCAGGGAACACTCTAGAGTCCCCTAGGACTCCTTAAGGCCTTCTAGGACCCTTCTAGGACCACGAGAAACCCTCTAGAGCCCCCAGGGAATCCCTTAGGGCCTTCTAGGACCCTTCTAGGATCACCAGGAACCCTCTAGAGCCATCTGGGACCCCCTTAGGGCCTTCTAGGACCCTTCTAGGACGGGGAGGAACCCTCTAGAGCCCTCTGGGACCCCCTTAGGGCCTTCTAGGGCCCTTCTAGTGCAGGCAGGGACCCTCTAGAGCCCCCTGGGACCCACTCAGGGCCTTCTAGGACCATTTTAAGACTCTCTGGAACCATCTAGAGCCCCCTAGGAAAACTTAGAGCATTCTAGGACCCTTCTAGGACCCCAGGAATATTCTAGAACCCCCTGGGACCACCTTAGGGCCTTCTAGTACCGTTCTAGGACCACCAGGAACCCTCTAGAGCCCCCTGTGACCCCCTTAGGGCCTTCTAGGACCCTTCTCGGACCACCAGGAACCCTCTAGAGCCCCCTGTGACACTCTTAGGGCCTTCTAGGACTCATCTAGGACCACGAGGAAACCATCTAGAGCCCCCTGGGTCCCGCTTAGGGCCTTCTAGGACCATGGTAAGACCCCGGGGAACCCTCTAGAGCACCCTGGGTCCTCTATACAGCCTTCTAGGACCCTTCTAGGACCACCAGGATCCCTCTAGAGCCCCCTGGGACCCACTTAGGGCCATCTAGGGGTCTTCTAGGACCACGAGTAACCATCTAGAGACCCGTGGGATGACTTAAGGGCCTTCTAGGGGTCTTCTAGGGCCACGAGTAACCATCTAGAGACATGTGGGACCACTTAAGGGCCTTCTTAGACACTTCTTGGTCCACAAGAGACCCTCTAGAGCCCCCTGGGACCGCTTAGAGTCTTCTAGGTCCATTCTATGAGCCCCAGGAAACACATAGAGCCCCCTGGGACCCCTTTAGGGCCTTCTAGGACCCTTCTAGGACCACCAGGAGCCCTCTAGAGCCCCCTAGGACCCACTTAGGGCCTTCTAGGACTCTTCTAGTACCCCCACGGACCCTCTAGAGCCCCCTGGGACCCTTTTAGGGCCTTCTAGGACCCTCCTAGGACCCACGGGTACCCTCTAGAGCCCTCTGGGACCCTTCTAGGGCTTTCTTGGACCCTTTTAGAATCACCAGGAACCCTCCAGAGTCCCCTGGGACCCTTCTAGGGCTTTCTAGGACCCTTCTAGGACCACGAGGAACCCTCTAGAGCCCCCTGGGACCATTTTAGGGCCTTCTAGGACCCTTCTAGGACCACGAGAAACCATCTATAGCTCTCTGGGACCCCTTTAGGGCGTTCTAGGACTCTTCTAGAGTCCCCAGAGACCGTCTAGAGCCCCCTGGGATGACTTAGAGCCTTCGAGGACCCTTCTAGGACCACGAGGAACCATCTAGAGCCGACTGGGACCCCTTTAGGGCCTTCTAGGACAATTCTAGGGCCGCCAGGGTCCCTCTAGAGCCCCCTGGGACCCACTTAGGGCCTTCTAGGACTCTTCTAGTACCCCCAGGGACCATCTAGAGCCCGCTGGGACCCCCTTAGGGCCTTCTAGGACAATTCTAGGGCCGCCAGGGTCCCTCTAGAGCCCCCTGGGACCCCTTTAGGGCCTTCTAGGACCCTTCTAGGACCACCAGGAGCCCTCTAGAGCCCCCTAGGACCCACTTAGGGCCTTCTAGGACTCTTCTAGTACCCCCAGGGACCCTCTAGAGCCCCCTGGGACCCTTTTAGGGCCTTCTAGGACCCTCCTAGGACCCACGGGTACCCTCTAGAGCCCTCTGGGACCCTTCTAGGGCTTTCTAGGACCCTTCTAGGACCACGAGGAACCCTCTAGAGCCCCCGGGACCATTTTAGGGCCTTCTAGGACGCTTCTAGGACCACGAGAAACCATCTATAGCTCTCTGGGACCCCTTTAGGGCGTTCTAGGACTCTTCTAGGGTCCCCAGAGACCGTCTAGAGCCCCCTGGGATGCCTTAGAGCCTTCGAGGACCCTTCTAGGACCACGAGGAACCCTCTAGAGCCCCCTGGGACCCCCTTAGGGCATTCTAGGACCCTTCTAGGGCCCCCAGGGACCCTCTAGAGCCCCCTGGGACCCACTTAGGGCCTTCTAAGACCCTTCTAGGACCACCAGGAGCCCTCTATAGCCCTCTGGGACACCTTTTTGCACATTCTAGGACACTTCTAGTGCCCCCAGAGACCCTCTAGAGCTCCCTGGGAGTCTTTAGGGCCTACTAGGACCCTTCTAGGATCACCAGGAACCCTCTAGAGCCCTCTGGGACCCACTTAGGGCCTTCTAGGACCCTTCTAGGACCACGAGGAACCCTCTAGAGCCCCCTGGGACCCCTTTAGGGCATTCTAGGACCCTTCTAGGGCCCCCAGGGACCCTCTAGAGCCCCCTGGGACCCCCTTAGGGCTTTCTAAGACCCTTCTAGGACCACCAGGAGCCCTCTATAGCCCTCTGGGACCCTCTTTGCGCCTTCTAGGACCCTTCTAGTGCCCCCAGGGACACTCTAGAGCCCCCTGGGACTCCTTAGGGCCTACTAGGACCCTTCTAGGACCACGAGAAATCCTCTAGAGCCCCCTGGGACCTCCTTAGGTCCTTCGAGGACCGTTCTAGGGTCATCAGGAACCCTCTAGAGCCCTCTGGGACCCACTTAGGGCCTTCTAGGACCCTTCTAGGACCACGAGGAACTCTCTAGAGCCCCCTGAGACTTGCTTAAGGCCTTCTAGGACTCTTCTAGGACCACGAGAAACCATCTAGAGCCCCCTGGGACCCACTTAGGGCATTCTAGGTTCATTTTAAGACCCTGGGGAACCCTCTAGAGCCTCGTGGTACCACTTAGAGCCTTGTAGGACCCTTCTAGGACCAGAAGGAACCCTCTAGAGCCCCCTGGGACCCCCTTAGGGCCTTCTAGGACAATTCTAGCGCCCCCAGGGACCCTCTAGAGCCCCCTGGGACACACTTAGGGCCTTCTAGGACCCTTCTAGTACACAGGGAACCCTCAAGAGCCCCCTGGGACCCCCTTTTGGCTTTCTAGGGCCATGTTAAGACCCTGGGGAACCCTCCAGAGCACCCTGGGTCCTCTTTAGTGCCTTCTAGTACCCTTCTAGGGCCCCCAGGGACCTTCTAGAGCCCCCTGGTTACACTTTGAGCCTTCTAGAACCCTTCTAGGAGCCCCAGGAACCCTCTAGAGCCCGCTGGGACCGCCTTAGGGCCTTCTAGGACCCTTCTAGGACCACAAGGAACCCTCTAGAGCCGCCTGGGACCCCTTTAGGGCCTTCTAGGACAATTCTAGGGCCGCCAGGGTCCGTCTAGAGCCCCCTGGGACCCCTTTAGGGCCTTCTAGGACCCTTCTAGGACCACCAGGAGCCCTCTAGAGCCCCCTAGGACTCACTTAGGGCCTTCTAGGACTCTTCTAGTACCCCCAGGGACCCTGTAGAGACCCCTGGGACCCTTTTAGGGCCTCCTAGGACCCTCCTAGGACCACGAGGAACCCTCTAGAGCCCCCGGGACCATTTTAGGGCCTTCTAGGACCCTTCTAGGACCACGAGAAACCATCTATAGCTCTCTGGGACCCCTTTAGGGCGTTCTAGGACTCTTCTAGGGTCCCCAGAGACCGTCTAGAGCCCCCTGGGATGCCTTAGAGCCTTCGAGGACCCTTCTAGGACCACGAGGAACCCTCTAGAGCCCCCTGGGACCCACTTAGGGCATTCTAGGACCCTTCTAGGGCCCCCAGGGACCCTCTAGAGCCCCCTGGGACCCACTTAGGGCCTTCTAAGACCCTTCTAGGACCACCAGGAGCCCTCTAGAGCCCTCTGGGACACCTTTTTGCACATTCTAGGACACTTCTAGTGCCCCCAGAGACCCTCTAGAGCTCCCTGGGAGTCTTTAGGGCCTACTAGGACCCTTCTAGGATCACCAGGAACCCTCTAGAGCCCTCTGGGACCCACTTAGGGCCTTCTAGGACCCTTCTAGGACCACGAGGAACCCTCTAGAGCCCCCTGGGACCCCCTTAGGGCATTCTAGGACCCTTCTAGGGCCCCCAGGGACCCTCTAGAGCCCCCTGGGACCCCCTTAGGGCTTTCTAAGACCCTTCTAGGACCACCAGGAGCCCTCTATAGCCCTCTGGGACCCTCTTTGCGCCTTCTAGGACCCTTCTAGTGCCCCCAGGGACACTCTAGAGACCCCTGGGACTCCTTAGGGCCTACTAGGACCCTTCTAGGACCACGAGAAATCCTCTAGAGCCCCCTGGGACCTCCTTAGGTCCTTCTAGGACCGTTCTAGGGTCACCAGGAACCCTCTAGAACCCTCTGGGACCCACTTAGGGCCTTCTAGGACCCTTCTAGGACCACGAGGAACTCTCTAGAGCCCCCTGAGACATGCTTAAGGCCTTCTAGGACTCTTCTAGGACCATGAGAAACCATCTAGAGCCCCCTGGGACCCACTTAGGGCATTCTAGGTTCATTTTAAGACCCTGGGGAACCCTCTAGAGCCTCGTGGTACCACTTAGAGCCTTGTAGGACCCTTCTAGGACCAGAAGGAACCCTCTAGAGCCCCCTGGGACCCCCTTAGGGCCTTCTAGGACAATTCTAGCGCCCCCAGGGACCCTCTAGAGCCCCCTGGGACACACTTAGGGCCTTCTAGGACCCTTCTAGGACACAGGGAACCCTCAAGAGCCCCCTGGGACCCCCTTAGGGCTTTCTAGGGCCATGGTAAGACCCTGGGGAACCCTCCAGAGCACCCTGGGTCCTCTTTAGTGCCTTCTAGTACCCTTCTAGGGCCCCCAGGGACCCTCTAGAGCCCCCTGGTTACCCTTTGAGCCTTCTAGAACCCTTCTAGGAGCCCCAGGAACCCTCTAGAGCCAGCTGGGACCCCCTTAGGGCCTTCTAGGACCCTTCTAGGACCACAAGGAACCCTCTAGAGCCCCCTGGGACCCCTTTAGGGCCTTCTAGGACAATTCTAGGGCCGCCAGGGTCCATCTAGAGCCCCCTGGGACCCCTTTAGGGCCTTCTAGGACCCTTCTAGGACCACCAGGAGCCCTCTAGAGCCCCCTAGGACCCACTTAGGGCCTTCTAGGACTCTTCTAGTACCCCCAGGGACCCTCTAGAGCCCGCTGGGACCCTTTTAGGGCCTTCTAGGACCCTCCTAGGACCCACGGGTACCCTCTAGAGCCCTCTGGGACCCTTCTAGGGCTTTCTTGGACCCTTTTAGAATCACCAGGAACCCTCCAGAGTCCCCTGGGACCCTTCTAGGGCTTTCTAGGACCCTTCTAGGACCACGAGGAACCCTCTAGAGCCCCCAGGACCATTTTAGGGCCTTCTAGGACCCTTCTAGGACCACGAGAAACCATCTATAGCTCTCTGGGACCCCTTTAGGGCGTTCTAGGACTCTTCTAGGGTCCCCAGAGACCGTCTAGAGCCCCCTGGGATGCCTTAGAGCCTTCGAGGACCCTTCTAGGACCACGAGGAACCCTCTAGAGCCCCCTGGGACCCCCTTAGGGCATTCTAGGACCCTTCTAGGGCCCCCAGGGACCCTCTAGAGCCCCCTGGGACCCCCTTAGGGCTTTCTAAGACCCTTCTAGGACCACCAGGAGCCCTCTATAGCCCTTGGGACCCTCTTTGCGCCTTCTAGGACCCTTCTAGTGCCCCCAGGGACACTCTAGAGCCCCCTGGGACTCCTTAGAGCCTACTAGGACCCTTCTAGGACCACGAGAAACCCTCTAGAGCCCCCTGGGACCTTCTTAGGTCCTTCGAGGACCGTTCTAGGGTCACCAGGAACCCTCTAGAGCCCTCTGGGACCCACTTAGGGCCTTCTAGGACCCTTCTAGGACCACGAGGAACTCTCTAGAGCCCCCTGAGACTTGCTTAAGGCCTTCTAGGACTCTTCTAGGACCACGAGAAACCATCTAGAGCCCCCTGGGACCCACTTAGGGCATTCTAGGTTCATTTTAAGACCCTGGGGAACACTCTAGAGCCTCGTGGTACCACTTAGAGCCTTCTAGGACCCTTCTAGGACCAGAAGGAACCCTTTAGAGCCCTCTGGGACCCCCTTAGGGCCTTCTAGGACAATTCTAGCGCCCCCAGGGACCCTCTAGAGCCCCCTGGGACACACTTAGGGCCTTCTAGGACCCTTCTAGGACTACGAGGAACTCTCTAGAGCCCCCTAGGACTTGCTTAAGGCCTTCTAGGACCCTTCTAGGACCACAAGGAACCCTCTAGAGCCCCCTGGGACCCCTTTAGGGCCTTCTAGGACAATTCTAGGGCCGCCAGGATCCGTCTAGAGCCCCCTGGGACCCCTTTAGGGCCTTCTAGGACCCTTCTAGGACCACCAGGAGCCCTCTAGAGCCCCCTAGGACCCACTTAGGGCCTTCTAGGACTCTTCTAGTACCCCCAGGGACCCTCTAGAGCCCCCTGGGACCCTTTTAGGGCCTTCTAGGACCCTCCTAGGACCCACGGGTACCCTCTAGAGCCCTCTGGGACCCTTCTAGGGCTTTCTAGGACCCTTTTAGAATCACCAGGAACCCTCCAGAGTCCCCTGGGACCCTTCTAGGGCTTTCTAGGACCCTTCTAGGACCACGAGGAACCCTCTGGATCTCCCTGGGGTCCCCTTAGGGCCTTCTAGGACCCTTCTAGGACCACAAGGAACCCTCTAGAGCCCTCTGTGACACATTTTGTGCCTTCTAGGAGACTTTTAGTGCCCCCAGGGACCCTCTAGGCCCCCCTGTGACCCATTTAGGGCCTTCTAGGACAATTCTAGGGCCCCCAGGGACACTCTAGAGCCCCGTGGGACCCCTTAGAGCATTCTAGGACACTTCTAGGAGCCCCAGGAACCTTCTAGAACCCTCTGGGACCCACTTAGGCCCTTCTAGGACCCTTCTAGGACCACCAGGAACCTTTTAAAGCCCTCTGGGACCCCCTTAAAGCCTTCTAGGACCCTTCTAGTGCTCCCAGGAACCCTCTAGAGCCCCCTGGGATCCCTTTATGGCCTTCTAAGACCCTTCTAGGACTACAAGAGACGCTCTAGAGCCCCCAGGGACTCCCTTAGGGCCTTCTAGGACCCTTCTAGGATCACCAGGATCCCTTTAGAGCCTTCTGGGACCCACTTAGGTCCTTCTAGTACCGTTCTAGGACCACGAGAAACTCTCTACAGCCCCCTGGGACGCCCTTAGGGCCTTCTAGGACCCTTCTAGGACCACGAGAAACCATCTAGAGCTCCCTGGGAACCCCTTACGGCCTTCTAGGATCATTGTAAGACCCCGGGGAACCCTCTAGAGCTCCCTGGGACCTCTTTAGGCCCTTCTAGGACCATTCTAGTGCCCCCAGGGACCCTCTAGAGCCCCCTGGGACCACTTTAGGGCCTTCTAGTACCCTTCTAGGGCCACCAGGGACACTCTAAAGCCCCCTGGGACCCCCTTAGGGCCTGCTAGGTGTCTTCTACGACCACGAGGAACCATCTAGAACCCCCTGAGACCACTTAGGACCTTCTAGGACAATCGTATGACCCCAGGGAACCCCCTAGAGTCGTCTGGGACCCCCTTAGGGCCTACTAGGACCATTGTAAGACCCCAGGGAACACTCTAGAGTCCCCTAGGACTCCTTAAGGCCTTCTAGGACCCTTCTAGGACCACGAGAAACCCTCTAGAGCCCCCAGGGAATCCCTTAGGGCCTTCTAGGACCCTTCTAGGATCACCAGGAACCCTCTAGAGCCATCTGGGACCCACTTAGGACCTTCTAGGACCCTTCTAGGACCACGAGAAACCATCCAGAGCCCCCTGGGACTCCTTAGAGCCTTCTAGGACCCTTCTAGGAGTCCCTGAATCCCTCTAGAGCCCCATGGGACCCACTTAGGTCCTTCTAGGACACTTCAAACACCACCAGCATCCCTCTAGAGCTCACTGGGAAGCATTTAGGGCCTTCTAAGACCCTTCTAGGACCACGAGGAACCCTCTAGAGCCCCCTGGGACCATTTTAGGGCCTTCTAGGTCCCTTCTAGGACCACTAGGAACCATGTAGACCCCCTGGGACAATTTAGGACCTTCTAGGACCATTGTAAGACCATGGGGATCCCTGTAGAGCCCTCTGGGACCCCCTTAGGACCTTCTAGGACCCTTCTAGGACCACCAGGATCCCTCTAGAGCCCCCTGGAACCACCTTAGGGCCTTCTAAAACCCTTCTAGGACCTTGAGGAACCCTCTAGAGCTCTTTGGGACCCCTATAGAAGGGTCTGGAGGCCTTCAGAAGGGTCTGGATGGGCTCTAGAAAGGTCTGGGGGCCTTCAGAATGGCCCTGGGGGGATCTAGAAGGGTCTGGAGGCCTTCAGAAGGGTCCTGAGTGGCTCTAGAAGGGTCTGGGGGCCTTCAGAAGGGCCCTGGGGGGATCTAGAATGGTCTGGAAGCCATCAGAAGGGCCCTGAGTGGCTCTAGAACCGTCTGGGGGCATTCAGAATGGCCCAGGGGAACTAGAAGTGTCTGGAGACCTTCAGAAGGGTCCTGAGCGGCTCTAGAAGGGTCTGGGGGCCGTCAGAAGGGCCGTGGGTGGGTTCTAGAAGGGTCTGGGGGCCTTCAGAAGGGCCCCGGGTGGGCTCTAGAAGGGTCTGGAGGCCTTCAGAAGGGTCCTGAGGGGCTCTAGAAGGGTCCAACTTGGATCTCAAACGGTCTAGGGCCTTCAGATTGGTCCTGGGGGGCTCTAGAAGGGTCTTGGAACCTTCATAAAGGTCCTGACTGGCTCTAGAAGGGTTCTGAGGGGCTCTAGAAGGGTCTGGGGGCATTCAGAAGGGTCCTGAGGGGCTCTAGAAGGGTCTGGGAGCCTTTAGAAGGGTCCTCGGGGGCTCTAGAAAGTCATAGAAGGGTCTTAGAAGGCCCTAACAGCGTCCCAGGGTGCTCCAGAGGGTTTCCAGAAGTCTTAGAAGAGTCCTACAAGGACCTAAGGAGGTCCCAGGGGGCTCCAGAGGCTTCCTGGTGACTCTAGAAGGGTCCTTGAAAGCCCTAAGTGGGTCCCAGGTGGATCTAGCGGGTACCTGTGGGTTCTAGAAGGTTCCTAGAAGGTCGTAAGGGGGTCCCAGGGGGCTATAGAGGGTTCCTGGTGGTCCTAGAAGGTTCCTAGAAGGTCCTAAGGGGGTCCCAGAGCGCTCTAGAGGTATCCTCGTGGTCGTAGAAGGTTCCTATAAGGTTCTAAGGGGGTCTCAGGGGGCTCTAGATGGTTCCTCGTGGCCCTAGGAGGGTCCTAGAAAGCCCTAAGCGGGTCCCAGGAGGCTCTAGAGGGTTCCTGGTGACTCTAGAAGGGTCCCAGTAAGCCCTAGAAAGGCCCCAGGGGGCTCTAGAGGGTTCCTGGAGACCCTAGAAGAGTCCCAGAAAGCCCTAGAAGGGTCCCACGGGGCTCTAGAGGGTTCTCGTGGGTTCTAGAAGGGTTCTAGAAGGCCCTAAGGGTGCCCAGAGGACTCCAGAGGATTCTTCGTGGTCCTAGAAGAGCTCTAGAAGGCACTAAATAGGTCCAAGGTTGCTCTAGAGGGTTCCTTGTGGTCTTAGATGCGTCCGAGAAGGCCCTAAGGGATCCCAGGGGTCTCTAGAGTGTCCTTGGGGCACTAGAAGGGTCCTAGAAGGCCTTAAGTGGATCTCAGGTGGCTCTAGGGGTTTCCTCGTTGTCCTAGAAGGGTCCTAGGAGGCCCTAAGTGGGTCCCAGGGGGCTCTAGAGGGTTCCATGTGTTCCTAGAATAACCCAGAAGGCCCTAAGGAGGTCCCAGGTGGCTCTAGATGGTTTCTCGTGGTCCTAGAAGGGTCATAGAAAGCACTAAGGGGGTCCTATGGAGCTCTAGATGGTTACCTCGTGGTGCTAGAATGTACCTAGAAGGCTCTAAGGGGGTCCCAAAGAGCTCTAGAGGGTTCTTCGAGGTCTTAGAAGCATCTGAGAAGGCCCTAAGGGGGTTCCAGGGGGCTCTAGAAGGTCCCTGGGGGCCCTAGAAATGTCCTAGAAGGCCCTAAGAAGGTCCCAGGTGCCTCTAGAGAGTTCCTCGTGGTCTTAGAAGGGTTCTAGAAGGCCCTATGTGGTCCCAGGGGGCTCTAGAGGGTCCCTGGGACACTAGAAGTGTCCTAGAAGGCCCTAAGTGGGTCTCAGGGTGCTCTAGGGGGTTCCTCGTTGTCCTAGAAGTGTCCTAGGAGGCCCTAAGTGGGTCCCAGGGGGCTCTAGAAGGCTCCTGGTGACTCTAGAAGTCTCCTATAAAGCTCTAGAAGGGTCCCAGGGGGCTCTAGAGTGTTCCCGTGGGTCCTGGAAGGGTCTTTGAAGGCCCTAAATGGGTCCCAGAGGGCTCTAGAGGGTTTCTCGTGGTCCTAGAATGGTCCTAGAAAACACTAAGGGGGTCCCAGGGGGTTCTACATTGTTTCTCGTGGTCCTAGAAGGCAGCTAGAAGGGTCTAAGTGGGTCCCAGGGGGCTCTAGAGGGTTTCTCGTGGTCCTTGAAGGGTCCTAGACGGTCCTAAAGGGGTCCGAGGGAGTTCTAGAGGGTTCCTGGTTACTCTAGAAGTGTCCTAGAAAGCCCTAGAAGGGTCCAATGGTGCTCTAGAGGGTTCCCTGTGGTCCTTGAAGGGTCCTAGAAGGCCCTAAAATGGTCCCAGGGGGTTCTAGAGGGTTCCTGGTACTCCTAGAAGAGTCCTATATGGATCCATGCAGTCCCAGGGGGCTCTAGAGTGTCCCTGGGGGGCCTTGAAGGGTCCTAGAAGGCCTTAAAGGGGACCCAGGGGGCTCTAGAGTGTTCGCCGGTGACTTACAATGGTCCTAGAAGGCCCTAAGGGGGTACTAGGGGGCTCTAGGTTGTTTTTCATGGTCCTAGAAGGGCCCTAGAAGGCCCTAAAGTGGTTCCAGGGGGCTTTAGAGTGTTCCCCGGGGTCTTACCATGGTCCTAGAAGGCCCTAAGTGGGTCCCAGGGG
The DNA here is from genome assembly GCF_032191515.1 of Phaenicophaeus curvirostris. Taxonomy (NCBI): domain Eukaryota; kingdom Metazoa; phylum Chordata; class Aves; order Cuculiformes; family Cuculidae; genus Phaenicophaeus; species Phaenicophaeus curvirostris. Next base: position 161,666 of record NW_027206815.1, read on the forward strand.
GCTCTAGAGGGTTTCTCGTGGTCCTAGAAGGGTCCTAGAAGGCCCTAAACTGGTCCCAGGGGGCTGTAGATTGTTTCTCATGGTCCTAGAAGGGTCCTAGAAGTCCCTAAAGGGGTCCCAGGGGGCTCTAGAGGGTTCCTTGTGGCCCTAGAAGGGTCTTAGAAGGCCCTAAGTGTGCCCAGAGGACTCCAGAGGATTCTTCGTGGTCCTAGAAGAGCTCTAGAAGGCACTAAATGGGTCCAAGGTTGCTCTACAGGGTTCCTCGTGGTCTTAGAAGGGTCCTAGAAGGCTCTAAGTGGTCCCAGTGGGCTCTAGAGGGTCCCTGGGGGTCCTAGAAGGGTCCTAGAAGGCCCTAAGGAGGTCCCAGGGGGCTCTAGAGGGTTTCCCAGGGACTTACAATGATCCTAGAAGGCCCTACGGGGGTCCCAGGTGTCTCTAGAGGGTTTCTCGTGGTCCTAGAAGGGTCCTAGAAGGCTCTAAGGGGGTCCCAGGGTGCTCTAGAAGGTCCCTGGGGGCACTAGAAGGGTCCTAGAAGGCACTAAATCGGTCCCAAGGGGCTCTAGAGGGTTCCCCGGCATCTTACAATGGTCCTACATGGCCCTAAGTTGTCCCAGGAGGATCTAGAGGGTTCCATGTGTTCCTAGAATAACCCAGAATGCCCTAAGGAGGTCCCAGGTGGCTCTAGATGGTTTCTCGTTGTCCTAGAAGGGTCATAGAAGGCTCTAAGGGGGTCCTAGGGAGCTCTAGAGGGTTCCTCGTGGTGCTAGAATGTACCTAGAAGGCTCTAAGGGGGTCCCAGGTGGCTCTAGAGGGTTCTTTGTGGTCTTAGAAGCGTCCGAGAAGGCCCTAAGTGGGTCCCAGAGGGCTCTAGAAGGTCCCTGGGGGCCCTAGAAATGTCCTAGAAGGCCCTAAGGAGGTCCCAGGTGCCTCTAGAGAGTTTCTCGTGGTCTTAGAAGGGTTCTAGAAGGCCCTATGGGGTCCCAGGGGGCTCTAGAGGGTCCCTGGGACACTAGAAGTGTCCTAGAAGGCCCTAAGTTGGTTTCAGGGTGCTCTAGGGGGTTCCTCATGTCCTATAAGTGTCCTAGGAGGTCCTAAGTGGGTCCCAGGGGGCTCTAGAGGGCTCCTGGTGACTCTAGAAGTCTCCTATAAAGCTCTAGAAGGGTCCCAGACGGCTCTAGAGGGTTCCTGGTGACACTAGAAGGGTCCTAGAAAGATCTAGAATGGTCCCAGAGGGCTCTAGAGGGTTCCCGTGGGTCCTAGAAGGGTCCTAGAAGGCCCTAAAGGGGTCCCAAGGGGGTCTAGATGGTTCCTCGTGGTCCTAGAAGGGTCCTAGAAGGCCCTAAACTGGTCCCAGGGGGCTGTAGATTGTTTCTCATGGTCCTAGAAGGGTCCTAGAAGTCCCTAAAGGGGTCCCAGGGGGCTCTAGAGGGTTCCTTGTGGCCCTAGAAGGGTCTTAGAAGGCCCTAAGTGTGCCCAGAGGACTCCAGAGGATTCTTCGTGGTCCTAGAAGAGCTCTAGAAGGCACTAAATGGGTCCAAGGTTGCTCTTCAGGGTTCCTCGTGGTCTTAGAAGGGTCCTAGAAGGCTCTAAGGGGTCCCAGTGGGCTCTAGAGGGTCCCTGGGGGTCCTAGAAGGGTCCTAGAAGGCCCTAAGGAGGTCCCAGGGGGCTCTAGAGGGTTTCCCAGGGACTTACAATGATCCTAGAAGGCCCTACGGGGGTCCCAGGTGTCTCTAGAGGGTTTCTCGTGGTCCTAGAAGGGTCCTAGAAGGCTCTAAGGGGGTCCCAGGGTGCTCTAGAAGGTCCCTGGGGGCACTAGAAGGGTCCTAGAAGGCACTAAATCGGTCCCAAGGGGCTCTAGAGGGTTCCCCGGCATCTTACAATGGTCCTACATGGCCCTAAGTTGTCCCAGGAGGATCTAGAGGGTTCCATGTGTTCCTAGAATAACCCAGAATGCCCTAAGGAGGTCCCAGGTGGCTCTAGATGGTTTCTCGTTGTCCTAGAAGGGTCATAGAAGGCTCTAAGGGGGTCCTAGGGAGCTCTAGAGGGTTCCTCGTGGTGCTAGAATGTACCTAGAAGGCTCTAAGGGGGTCCCAGGTGGCTCTAGAGGGTTCTTTGTGGTCTTAGAAGCATCCGAGAAGGCCCTAAGTGGGTCCCAGAGGGCTCTAGAAGGTCCCTGGGGGCCCTAGAAATGTCCTAGAAGGCCCTAAGGAGGTCCCAGGTGCCTCTAGAGAGTTTCTCGTGATCTTAGAAGGGTTCTAGAAGGCCCTATGGGGTCCCAGGGGGCTCTAGAGGGTCCCTGGGACACTAGAAGTGTCCTAGAAGGCCCTAAGTTGGTTTCAGGGTGCTCTAGGGGGTTCCTCATGTCCTAGAATTGTCCTAGGAGGCCCTAAGTGGGTCCCAGGGGGCTCTAGAGGGCTCCTGGTGACTCTAGAAGTCTCCTATAAAGCTCTAGAAGGGTCCCAGAAGGCTCTAGAGGGTTCCTGGTGACACTAGAAGGGTCCTAGAAAGATCTAGAATGGTCCCAGAGGGCTCTAGAGGGTTCCCGTGGGTCCTAGAAGGGTCCTAGAAGGCCCTAAAGGGGTCCCAAGGGGGTCTAGATGGTTCCTCGTGGTCCTAAAAGGGTCTTAGAAGGCCCTAAATGGGTCCCAGGGGGCTCTAGAGGGTTCCTCGTGGTTCTAAAAGGGTCCTAGAAGGCCCTAAAGGGGACCCAGGGGGCTCTAGAGGGTCCTTCGTGGTCTTAGAAGCGTCCGAGAAGGCCCTAAGGGTGTCCCAGGGGGCTCTAGAAGGTCCCTGGGGGCCCTAGAATGGTCCTAGAAGGCCCTAAGGAGGTCCCAGGGGGCTCTAGAGGGTTCCTGGTGGTCCTAGAAGGATTCTAGAAGGCCCTAAGTGGTTCCCAGAGGGCTCTAGAGGGTTTCTCGTTGTCCTAGAAGGGTCCTAGGAGGCCCTAAATGGGGCCCAGGGAGCTCTAGACGGTTCCTCGTGGTCCTAGGAGGATCCTAGAAGGACCTAAGTGGTTCCCAGAGGGCTCTGGATGGTTTCTTGTGGTCTTAGAATGGACCTAGAAGGCCCTAAAGTGGTCCCAGTGAACTCTAGAGGGTTCCTGGGGTTCCTAGAAGGGCCCTAGAAAGGTCTAAGAGGTTCCAGGGGGCTCTAGAGGGTCTCCGGGCGCCCTAGAATAGTCCTAGAAGGCCCTAAAGGGGTCCCAGGGGGCTCTAGAGCGTTCCCCGGGGTCTTACCATGGTCCTAGAAGGCCCTAAGTGGGTCCCAGGGGGCTCTAGAAGGTTTCTCGTGGTCCTAGAAGGGTCCTAGAAAGTCCTAAAGGGGTCCAAGGGAGCTTTAGAGGGTTCCTGGTGAATCTAGAAGTGTCCTAGAAAGCCCTAGAAGGGTCCCAGGGGGCTCTAGAGGTTTCCCTGTGGTCCTAGAAGGGTCCTAGAAGACCCTAAAGTGGTCCCAGGGGGCTCTAGATGGCTCCTGGTGCTCCTAGAAGGGTCCTAGAAGGCTCTAAGCTGTCCCAGGGGACTCTAGAGGGTACCTAGAGGGCCTAGAAGTGACCTAGAAGGCCCTAAAGGGGTCCCAGGGGGCTCTAGATGGTGCCTGTGGGTCCTAGAAGGGTCTTAGAAGGCCCTAAGGTGGTCCCAGGGGGCTCTAGAGGGTTCCTCGTGGTCCTAGAAGGGTTCTACAAAGCCCTAAGGGGTCCCAGTGGGCTCTAGAGGGTTCCTGGTGGTTTTAGAAGGCTTCCAGGGGTCTTTAGAGGGTCCCTGGAGGCCCTAGAAGTATCCTAGAAGGCACTAAAGGGGACCCAGGGGGCTCTAGAGGGTTCCCCGTGGTCTTACAATCGTCCTAGAAGGCCCTAAGGGGGTACCAGGGGTCTCTAGGTTGTTTCTCGTGGTCCTAAAAGGGTCCTAGAAGGCCCTAAAGTGGTCCCAGGGGGCTCTAGAGGGTTCCTGGTGGTCCTAGAAGGGTCCTAGAAGGCACTAAAGGGGTCCCAGGGGTCTCTAGAAGGTTCCCAGGGGTCTTACAATGATCCTAGAAGGCTCTAAGTGGGTCCCATGGGGCTCTAGATGGTTTCTCGTGGTCCTAGAAGGGTCCTAGAAGGCCCTAAAGGGGTCCCAGGGGGCTCTAGATTGTTTCTCGAGGTCCTAGAAGCGTCCTAGAAGGCCGTAAGTGCGTCCCAGGGGGCTCTAGAGGGTTCCTGGTGGTCCTAGAAGGATTCTAGAAGGCCCTAAGTGGTTCTCAGAGGGCTCTAGAGGGTTCCTCGTGGTCCTAGAAGGGTCTTAGAAGGCCATAAAGGGGTCCCAGGGTGCTCTAGAGGTCTTTAGTATGGATCTGGGGGGCTCTAGAAGGGTCTGGGCGCTTTTAGAATGGATGTGAGAAGCTCTAGAAGGGTTCAGGGTCTTTTTGAATCTCCCTGGGGGGCTCTAGAAGGGTCTGGGGGCTTTTAGAATTGTCCAGATGGGCTCTAGAAGGGTCTAGGGTCCTTTAGAATGGGTCTGGGGTGCTCTAGAAGGGTCTGGGCTCTTTTAAAATGGACGTGAGAAGATCTAGATGGGTCCAGGGGCCTTTAGAAGGTCTCTGGGGGGCACTCAAAGGGTCTGGGGTCTTTTAGAAGGGACGTGAGAAGCTCTGGAAGGGTCCAGGGGCCTTTAGAAGGGCTCTGGGGAGTCTGGAATGGTCTGGGGGCCTTTAGAATGGTCCAGAAGGGCTCTAGAATGGTCTTGGCACTTTTAGAAGGGCCCCGGTGGGTGCTAGAATGGTCTGGGGTCTTTTAGAATGGACGTCAGGTGCTCTAGAAGGGTCTGGGGGCTTTTAGAAGGGTCCAGTGGAGCTCTAGGAGGGTCTGGGGGCCTTTAGAAGGGCTCTGGCGGTCTTTAGAGACATCTGGGGGCCTTTAGAAGGACTCTGGGGGCCTCTAGAAGGGTCTAGAGGCCTTTAGATTTCTCTAGAGGGGCTCTAGAAGGACTAATCCCCTAACCCTAACACTTAACCCTAACCCCCTATCCCCAACCCTGACCCTAACCGGATAACCATAACCCTAATCCCTATCCCCCTAACCCTAATCCCTTACACCCTAACCCTAACCCTAATCCCTTACACCCTAACCCTAACCCCGTAACCCTAAGCACATAACACTAAACCCTAACCCTAACCATAACCCTAACCCTAACCACAAACCCTAACCCCTAACCCTAACTCTAACCCTAACCCTAATGACCCTAAACCCTAACCCTCACCCTAACCCCTAACCATAACCATAACCCTAACCATAACCCTAACCCTTATGACCCTAACCCTAACCTTAACCCTAATCTAACCCTAACCTAACCCTAACCCTAACCACTAAGCCTAACCCTAACCCCTAACCCTAAGCCTAAACCCTAACCCTAACCACTAAGCCTAACCCTAAACCTAAACCTAACCCTAACCCTAATGACCCTAACCCTAACCCTAACCGTAATGACCCTAACCCTAACCCTAAACCTAACCCCTAACCCTAACCCTAACCCTAAACCTAACCCCTAACCCTAACCCCTAACTCTAACCCCTAACCCCTAACCCTAACCCTAATGACCCTAACACTAACCCTAACCCAACCCTAACCCTAACCCTAACCCTAAACCCTAACCCTAAACCCTAACCCTAACCCCTAACCCTAACCCCTAACTCTAACCCCTAACCCCTAACCCTAACCCTAATGACCCTAACCCTAACCCTAACCCTATACCCCTATCCATAACCCCTAACCCTAACCCAAATCCTAACCCTAACCCTAATGACCCTAACCCTAACACTAACCCCTAACTTCTAGAGCTTCTCACGTCCCTTCTAAAAGCCCCTGGACCCTTCTAGAGCCCCCTGGGTCCCTTCTAAAAGTGCCAAGACCCTTCTAGAGCCCATCTGGACAATTCTAAAGGCCCCCAGATCCCTCTGGACCCCCCAGAGACCTTCTAAAGGCCCCTGGACCCTTCTAGAGCTTCTCACGTCCCTTCTAAAAGCCCCCAGACCCTTCTAGAGCCCCCCAGAGACATTATAAAGGCCCCTGGACCCTTCTAGAGCTTCTCATGACCCTTTTAAAAGCCCCCAGACCCATCTAGAGCCCCCCAGAGACATTCTAAAGGCACCTGGACCCTTCAAGAGCTTCTCACGCCCATTCTAAAAGAACCCAGACCCTTCTAGAGCCCCCCAGAGAGCTTCAAAAAGACCCTGAACCCTTCTAGAGCTTCTTACATCCCTTCTAAAAGCCCCCAGACCCTTCTAGAGCCCCCCAGATCCAATCTAAAGATATCTAGAGCCCCCTGGGACCCCTTTACGGCCTTCTAAGACCCTTCTAGGACCACGAGGAGCCATCTAGAGCCCCCTGGGACCCCTTAAGGCCTTCTAGGACCCATCTAGGACCACGAGAATCCCTCTAGAGCCCCCTGGGACCTCTTTAGGGCCTTCTTGGGCCCTTCTAGGGCCCCCCAGGGACCCTCTAGAACCCACTGGGACCCACTTAGGGCCTTCTAGGACCCTTCTAGGACCACGAGAAACCCTCTAGAGCCACCTGGGACTCCCGTAGGGCCTTCTAGGATCATTGTAAGCCCCCAGGGAACCCTCTAGAGCCCTCTGGGACCCTTCTAGGGCTTTCTAGGACCCTTTTAGAATCACCAGGAACCCTCTAGAGCACCCTGGGACCCTTCTAGGGCTTTCTTGGACACGTTTAGAGTCACCAGGAACCCTCTAGAGCCCCCTGGGACCCCTCTAGGACCACGAGAAACCCTCTAGAGCTCCCTGGGACCCACTTAGTGCCTTCTAGGACGCTTCTAGGGACACCAGAGACCCTCTAGAGCCCCCTGGGACACACTTAGTGCCTTCTAGGACCCTTCTAGGACCACGAGGAACCCTCTAGAGCCCCCTGAGACCCGCTTAGGACCTTCTAGGACCCTTCTATGACCACGAGGAACCCTCTAGAGCCACCTAGGACCCCCTTAGGGCCTTCTAGAACACTTCTTGGACCCCCAGGGACCCTCTAGAGCCCACTGGCCCCCCTTAGGGCCTTCTAGGACCCTTCTAGGACCACGAGAAACAATCTAGAGCCCCCTGGGACCCCCTTAGGGCCAACTAGGACCAGTGTAAGACCCTGGGGAACCCTCTAGAGCCCCCTGGGTCCCCTTTAGGGCCTTCTAGGACCCTTCTAGGGACCCCAGGGACCCTCTAGAGCCCACTGGGACTGCCTTAGGGCCTACTAGGACCCTTCTAGGACTATGAGGAACCCTCTAGAGCCCCCTGGGACACACTTAGGGCCATCTAGGACCCTTCTAGGACCCACGGGAACCATCTAGAGCCCCGTGGGACCCCCTTCGGGCCTTCTAGGACACTTCTAAGTCCTCCAGGGACCCTCTAGAGCCCCCTGGGACCGCTTAGAGCCTTCTAGGACCCTTCTAGGACCTGTGGGTACCCTCTAGAGCCCCCTGGGACCCTTCTAGGGCTTTCTAGGACACGTCTAGAGTCACCAGAAACCCTCTAGAGATCCCTTCGACCCCTTAAGGGCCTTCTAGGACCCTTCTAGGACCACGAGAAACCCTCTAGAGCCACCTGGGACTCCCATAGGGCCTTCTAGGATCATTGTAAGCCCCCAGGGAACCCTCAAGAGCCCTCTGGGACCCTTCTAGGGCTTTCTAGGACCCTTTTAGAATCACCAGGAACCCTCTAGAGCACCCTGGGACCCTTCTAGGGCTTTCTTGGACACGTTTAGAGTCACCAGGAACCCTCTAGAGCCCCCTGGGACCCCTCTAGGACCACGAGAAACCCTCTAGAGCTCCCTGGGACCCACTTAGTGCCTTCTAGGACGCTTCTAGGGACACCAGAGACCCTCTAGAGCCCCCTGGGACACACTTAGGGCCTTCTAGGACCCTTCTAGGACCACGAGGAACCCTCTAGAGCCCCCTGAGACCCGCTTAGGACCTTCTAGGACCCTTCTATGACCACGAGGAACCCTCTAGAGCCACCTAGGACCCCCTTAGGGCCTTCTAGAACCCTTCTTGGACCCCCAGGGACCCTCTAGAGCCCACTGGCCCCCCTTAGGGCCTTCTAGGACCCTTCTAGGACCACGAGAAACAATCTAGAGCCCCCTGGGACCCCCTTAGGGCCAACTAGGACCAGTGTAAGACCCTGGGGAACCCTCTAGAGCCCCCTTGGTCCCCTTTAGGGCCTTCTAGGACCCTTCTAGGGACCCCAGGGACCCTCTAGAGCCCACTGGGACTGCCTTAGGGCCTACTAGGACCCTTCTAGGACTATGAGGAACCCTCTAGAGCCCCCTGGGACACACTTAGGGCCATCTAGGACCCTTCTAGGACCCACGGGAACCATCTAGAGCCCCGTGGGACCCCCTTCGGGCCTTCTAGGACACTTCTAAGTCCTCCAGGGACCCTCTAGAGCCCCCTGGGACCGCTTAGAGCCTTCTAGGACCCTTCTAGGACCTGTGGGTACCCTCTAGAGCCCCCTGGGACCCTTCTAGGGCTTTCTAGGACACGTCTAGAGTCACCAGAAACCCTCTAGAGATCCCTTCGACCCCTTAAGGGCCTTCTAGGACCCTTCTAGGACCACGAGAAAACTTCCAGAGCCCCCTGGGACCCACTTAGGGCCTTCTAGGACCATTTTAAGACCCCGGGGAACCCTGTAGAGCCCCCTGGGACCCCTTTAGGGCCTTCTAAGACCATTTTAAGATATAGGGTAACCCTCTAGAGCCCCCTGGGACCCACTTAGGGCCATCTAGGACCATGGTAAGACCCCGGAGAACCCTCCAGAGCACCCTGGGTCCTCTTTAGTGCCTTCTAGTACCCTTCTAGGGCCCCCAGAGACCTTCTAGAGCCCCCTGGTTACACTTTGAGCCTTCTAGAACCCTTCTAGGAGCCCCAGGAACCCTCTAGAGCTTCCTGAGACCACCTTAGGGCCTTCTAGTACCGTTCTAGGACCACCAGAAACCCTCTAGAGCCCCCTGTGACCCCCTTAGGGCCTTCTAGGACCCTTCTCGGACCACCAGGAACCCTCTAGAGCCCCCTGTGACACTCTTAGGGCCTTCTAGGACTCTTCTAGGACCACGAGGAAACCATCTAGAGCCCCCTGGGTCCCGCTTAGGGCCTTCTAGGACCATGGTAAGACCCCGGGGAACCCTCTAGAGCACCCTGGGTCCTCTATACAGCCTTCTAGGACCCTTCTAGGACCACCAGGATCCCTCTAGAGCCCCCTGGGACCCACTTAGGGCCATCTAGGGGTCTTCTAGGACCACGAGTAACCATCTAGAGACCCGTGGGATGACTTAAGGGCCTTCTAGGGGTCTTCTAGGGCCACGAGTAACCATCTAGAGACATGTGGGACCACTTAAGGGCCTTCTTGGACAATTCTTGGTCCACAAGAGACCCTCTAGAGCCCCCTGGGACCGCTTAGAGTCTTCTAGGTCCATTCTATGAGCCCCAGGAAACACATAGAGCCCCTGGGACCCCTTTAGGGCCTTCTAGGACCCTTCTAGGACCACCAGGAGCCCTCTAGAGCCCCCTAGGACCCACTTAGGGCCTTCTAGGACTCTTCTAGTACCCCCAGGGACCCTCTAGAGCCCCCTGGGACCCTTTTAGGGCCTTCTAGGACCCTCCTAGGACCCACGGGTACCCTCTAGAGCCCTCTGGGACCCTTCTAGGGCTTTCTTGGACCCTTTTAGAATCACCAGGAACCCTCCAGAGTCCCCTGGGACCCTTCTAGGGCTTTCTAGGACCCTTCTAGGACCACAAGGAACCCTCTAGAGCCCCCTGGGACCCCTTTAGGGCCTTCTAGGACAATTCTAGGGCCACCAGGGTCCCTCTATAGCCCCCTGGGACCCCTTTAGGGCCTTCTAGGACAATTCTAGGACCACCAGGAGCCCTCTAGAGCCCCCTAGGACCCACTTAGGGCCTTCTAGGACTCTTCTAGTACCCCCAGGGACCATCTAGAGCCCTCTGGGACCCACTTAGGGCCTTCTAGGACCCTTCTAGGACCACGAGAAACCATCTAGAGCCCCCTGGGACCCACTTAGGGCATTCTAGGTTCATTTTAAGACCCTGGGAAACCCTCTAGAGCCTCGTGGTACCACTTAGAGCCTTGTAGGACCCTTCTAGGACCACGAGGAACCCTCTAGAGCCCCCTGGGACCCCTTTAGGGCATTCTAGGACCCTTCTAGGGCCCCCAGGGACCCTCTAGAGCCCCCTGGGACCCACTTAGGGCTTTCTAAGACCCTTCTAGGACCACCAGGAGCCCTCTATAGCCCTCTGGGACCCTCTTTGCGCCTTCTAGGACCCTTCTAGTGCCCCCAGGGACACTCTAGAGCCCCCTGGGACTCTTTAGGTCCTAGTAGGACCCTTCTAGGACCACGAGAAATCCTCTAGAGCCCCCTGGGACCTCCTTAGGTCCTTCTAGGACCGTTCTAGGGTCACCAGGAACCCTCTAGAGCCCTCTGGGACCCACTTAGGGCCTTCTAGGACCCTTCTAGGACCACGAGGAACTCTCTAGAGCCCCCTGAGACTTGCTTAAGGCCTTCTAGGACTCTTCTAGGACCACGAGAAACCATCTAGAGCCCCCTGGGACCCACTTAGGGCATTCTAGGTTCATTTTAAGACCCTGGGAAACCCTCTAGAGCCTCGTGGTACCACTTAGAGCCTTGTAGGACCCTTCTAGGACCAGAAGGAACCCTCTAGAGCCCCCTGGGACCCCCTTAAGGCCTTCTAGGACAATTCTAGCGCCCCCAGGGACCCTCTAGAGCCCCCTGGGACACACTTAGGGCCTTCTAGGACCCTTCTAGGACACAGGGAACCCTCAAGAGCCCCCTGGGACCCCCTTAGGGCTTTCTAGGGCCATGGTAAGACCCTGGGGAACCCTCCAGAGCACCCTGGGTCCTCTTTAGTGCCTTCTAGTACCCTTCTAGGGCCCCCAGGGACCTTCTAGAGCCCCCTGGTTACCCTTTGAGCCTTCTAGAACCCTTCTAGGAGCCCCAGGAACCCTCTAGAGCCCGCTGGGACCCACTTAGGGCCTTCTAGGACCCTTCTAGGACCACCAGGAACCCTCTAGAGCCCCCTGGGACCCCTTTAGGGCCTTCTAGGACAATTCTAGGGCCGCCAGGGTCCGTCTAGAGCCCCCTGGGACCCCTTTAGGGCCTTCTAGGACCCTTCTAGCACCACCAGGAGCCCTCTAGAGCTCCCTAGGACCCACTTAGGGCCTTCTAGGACTCTTCTAGTACCCCCAGGGACCCTCTAGAGCCCGCTGGGACCCCCTTAGGGCCTTCTAGGACAATTCTAGGGCCGCCAGGGTCCCTCTAGAGCCCCCTGGGACCCCTTTAGGGCCTTCTAGGACCCTTCTAGGGCCACCAGGAGCCCTCTAGAGCCCCCTAGGACCCACTTAGGGCCTTCTAGGACTCTTCTAGTACCCCCAGGGACCCTCTAGAGCCCCCTGGGACCCTTTTAGGGCCTTCTAGGACCCTCCTAGGACCCACGGGTACCCTCTAGAGCCCTCTGGGACCCTTCTAGGCCTTTCTTGGACCCTTTTAGAATCACCAGGAACCCTCCAGAGTCCCCTGGGACCCTTCTAGGGCTTTCTAGGACCCTTCTAGGACCACGAGGAACCCTCTAGAGCCCCCGGGACCATTTTAGGGCCTTCTAGGACCCTTCTAGGACCACGAGAAACCATCTATAGCTCTCTGGGACCCCTTTAGGGCGTTCTAGGACTCTTCTAGGGTCCCCAGAGACCGTCTAGAGCCCCCTGGGATGCCTTAGAGTCTTCGAGGACCCTTCTAGGACCACGAGGAACCCTCTAGAGCCCCCTGGGACCCCCTTAGGGCATTCTAGGACCCTTCTAGGGCCCCCAGGGACCCTCTAGAGCCCCCTGGGACCCAATTAGGGCCTTCTAAGACCCTTCTAGGACCACCAGGAGCCCTCTATAGCCCTCTGGGACACCTTTTTGCACATTCTAGGACACTTCTAGTGCCCCCAGAGACCCTCTAGAGCTCCCTGGGAGTCTTTAGGGCCTACTAGGACCCTTCTAGGATCACCAGGAACCCTCTAGAGCCCTCTGGGACCCACTTAGGGCCTTCTAGGACCCTTCTAGGACCACGAGGAACCCTCTAGAGCCCCCTGGGACCCCCTTAGGGCATTCTAGGACCCTTCTAGGGCCCCCACGGACCCTCTAGAGCCCCCTGGGACCCCCTTAGGGCTTTCTAAGACCCTTCTAGGACCACCAGGAGCCCTCTATAGCCCTCTGGGACCCTCTTTGCGCCTTCTAGGACACTTCTAGTGCCCCCAGGGACACTCTAGAGCCCCCTGGGACTCCTTAGGGCCTACTAGGACCCTTCTAGGACCACGAGAAATCCTCTAGAGCCCCCTGGGACCTCCTTAGGTCCTTCGAGGACCGTTCTAGGGTCACCAGGAACCCTCTAGAGCCCTCTGGGACCCACTTAGGGCCTTCTAGGACCCTTCTAGGACCACGAGGAACTCTCTAGAGCCCCCTGAGACTTGCTTAAGGCCTTCTAGGACTCTTCTAGGAGCACGAGAAACCATCTAGAGCCCGCTGGGACCCACTTAGGGCATTCTAGGTTCATTTTAAGACCCTGGGGAACACTCTAGAGCCTCGTGGTACCACTTAGAGCCTTGTAGGACCCTTCTAGGACCAGAAGGAACCCTCTAGAGCCCCCTGGGACTTGCTTAAGGCCTTCTAGGACTCTTCTAGGACCACGAGGAAACCAGATAGAGCCCCCTGGGACCCACTTAGGGCCTTCTATGACCATGGTAAGACCCCGGGGAACCCTCTATAGCACCCTGCGTCCTCTTTAGGGCCTTCTAGTACACTTCTAGGGACCCAGGGACTTTCTAGAGCCCCCTGGTTCCCTTTAGAGCCTTCTAGAACCCTTCTAGGAGCCCCAGGAACCCTCTAGAGCCCTCTGGGACCCTCTTTGCGCCTTCTAGGACCCTTCTAGGACCACGAGGAACCCTCTAGAGCCCTCTGGGACCCCCTTAGGTCCTTCTAGGACCCTTCTAGACCCCCCAATAACCCTCTAGATCCCTCTGGGACCCACTTAGGGCCTTCTAGCACCCTTCTAGGACCACAAGGATCTCTCTAGAGCCCACTGGGACCCCCTTAAGAACTTCAAGGACCCTTCTAGGACCACAAGAAACCATCTAGAGCCCCCTGGGACCCACTTAGGGCCTTCTAGGATCATTGTAAGACCCTGGGGAACCATCTAGAGCGTCGTGGGACCACTTAGAGCCTTCTAGGACCCTTCTAGGACCACGAGGAACCCTCTAGAGCCCCCTGGGACCCCCTTAGGGCCTTCTAGGACAATTCTAGCGCCCCCAGGGACCCTCTAGAGCCCCCTGGGACACACTTAGGGCCTTCTAGGACCCTTCTAGGACACAGGGAACCCTCAAGAGCCCCCTGGGACCCCCTTAGGGCTTTCTAGGGCCATGGTAAGACCCTGGGGAACCCTCCAGAGCACCCTGGGTCCTCTTTAGTGCCTTCTAGTACCCTTCTAGGGCCCCCAGGGACCTTCTAGAGCCCCCTGGTTACCCTTTGAGCCTTCTAGAACCCTTCTAGGAGCCCCAGGAACCCTCTAGAGCCCGCTGGGACGCCCTTAGGGCCTTCTCAAACCCTTCTAGGACCACAAGAAACCCTCTAGAGCCGCCTGGGACCCCTTTAGGGCCTTCTAGGACAATTCTAGGGCCGCCAGGGTCCGTCTAGAGCCCCCGGGACCATTTTAGGGCCTTCTAGGACCCTTCTAGGACCACCAGGAGCCCTCTAGAGCACCCTAGGACTCACTTAGGGCCTTCTAGGACTCTTCTAGCGTCCCCAGAGACAGTCTAGAGCCCCCTGGGATGCCTTAGAGCCTTCGAGGACCCTTCTAGGACCACGAGGAACCCTCTAGAGCCCCCTGGGACCCACTTAGGGCATTCTAGGACCCTTCTAGGGCCCCCAGGGACCCTCTAGAGCCCCCTGGGACCCACTTAGGGCATTCTAAGACCCTTCTAGGACCACCAGGAGCCCTCTATAGCCCTCTGGGACACCTTTTTGCACATTCTAGGACACTTCTAGTGCCCCCAGAGACCCTCTAGAGCTCCCTGGGAGTCTTTAGGGCCTACTAGGACCCTTCTAGGATCACCAGGAACCCTCTAGAGCCCTCTGGGACCCACTTAGGGCCTTCTAGAACCCTTCTAGGACCACGAGGAACCCTCTAGAGCCCCCTGGGACTTGCTTAAGGCCTTCTAGAACCCTTCTAGGACCAGGAGAAACACTCTACAGCCCCCTGGGACTCCCTTGGGGCCTTCTAGGGTTATTGTAAGACCCTGGGGAACCCTCAAGAGCCTCGTGGGACCCCTTAGAGCCTTCTAGGACCCTTCTAGGACCACGAGGATCCCTCTAGAGCCCCCTGGGACACCTTAGGGCCTTCTAGGTCCGTGGTAAAACCCCGGGGAACCCTCTAGAGCACCCTGGGTCCTATTTAAGGCCTTCTAGTACACTTCTAGGGCCCCCAGGGACCTTCTAGAGCCCCCTGGGTCCACTTAGGGCCTTTTAGGACCATTCTAGGACCAGGAGGAACCATCTAGAGCCCTCTGAGAATACCTTAGGGCCTTCTAAGACCATTTAAAGTCTCCGGGGAACCATCTAGAGGCCCCTGAGACCTCTTAGAACATTCTAGGACCCTTCTATGACCACGAGGAACCTTCTAGAACCACCTGGGACCCCCTTAGGGCCGTCTAGGACCCTTCTCGGACCACCAGGAACACTCTAGAGCCCCCTGGGACTTGCTTAAGGCCTTCTAGGACTCTTCTAGGACCACGAGGAAACCAGATAGAGCCCCCTGGGACCAACTTAGGGCCTTCTAGGACCATGGTAAGACCCCGGGGAACCCTCTAGAGCACCCTGCGTCCTCCTTAGGGCCTTCTAGTACACTTCTAGGGACCAAGGGACTTTCTAGAGCCCCCTGGTTCCCTTTAGAGCCTTCTAGAACCCTTCTAGGAGCCCCAGGAACCATCTAGAGCCCTCTGGGACCCACTTAGGGCCTTCTAGGACCCTTCTAGGACCACGAGGAACCCTCTAGAGCCCTCTGGGACCCCCTTAGGTCCTTCTAGGACCCTTCTAGACCCCCCAATAACCCTCTAGATCCTTCTGGGACCCCCTTAGGGCCTCCTAGCACCCTTCTAGGACCACGAGGAACTCTCTAGAGCCCACTGGGACCCCCTGAAGAACTTCAAGGACCCTTCTAGGACCACAAGAAACCATCTAGAACCCCTTGGGACTCACATAGGGCCTTCTAGGATCATTGTAAGACCCTGGGGAACCATCTAGAGCGTCGTGGGACCACTTAGAGCCTTCTAGGACGATTCTAGTACCACGAGGAACCCTCTAGAGCCCCCTGGGACCAATTTAGGGCCTTCTAGGACCCTTCTAGGACCACGAGGAACCCTCTAGAGCCCCCTGGGACCCCCTTAGGGCCTTCTAGGACAATTCTAGCGCCCCCAGGGACCCTCTAGAGCCCCCTGGGACACACGTAGGGCCTTCTAGGACCCTTCTAGGACACAGGGAACCCTCAAGAGCCCCCTGGGACCCCCTTAGGGCTTTCTAGGGCCATGGTAAGACCCTGGGGAACCCTCCAGAGCACCCTGGGTCCTCTTTAGTGCCTTCTAGTACCCTTCTAGGGCCCCCAGGGACCTTCTAGAGCCCCCTGGTTACCCTTTGAGCCTTCTAGAACCCTTCTAGGAGCCCCAGGAACCCTCTAGAGCCCGCTGGGACCCCCTTAGGGCCTTCTAGGACCCTTCTAGGACCACAAGGAACCCTCTAGAGCCCCCTGGGACCCCTTTAGGGCCTTCTAGGACAATTCTAGGGCCGCCAGGGTCCGTCTAGAGCCCACTGGGACCCCTTTAGGGCCTTCTAGGACCCTTCTAGGACCACCAGGAGCCCTCTAGAGCCCCCTAGGACTCACTTAGGGCCTTCTAGGACTCTTCTAGTACCCCCAGGGACCCTCTAGAGCCCCCTGGGAGCCGTTTAGGGCCTTCTAGGACCCTCCTAGGTCCCACGGGTACCCTCTAGAGCCCTCTGGGACCCTTATAGGGCTTTCTTGGACCCTTTTAGAATCACCAGGAACCCTCCAGAGTCCCCTGGGACCCTTCTAGGGCTTTCTAGGACCCTTCTAGGACCACGAGGAACCCTCTAGAGCCCCCAGGACCATTTTAGGGCCTTCTAGGACCCTTCTAGGACTACGAGAAACCATCTATAGCTCTCTGGGACCCCTTTAGGGCGTTCTAGGACTCTTCTAGTGTCCCCAGACACCGTCTAGAGCCCCCTGGGATGCCTTAGAGCCTTCGAGGACCCTTCTAGGACCACGAGGAACCCTCTAGAGCCCCCTGGGACCCCCTTAGGGCATTCTAGGACCCTTCTAGGGCCCCCAGGGACCCTCTAGAGCCCCCTGGGACCCCCTTAGGGCTTTCTAAGACCCTTCTAGGACTACCAGGAGCCCTCTATAGCCCTCTGGGACCCTCTTTGCGCCTTCTAGGACCCTTCTAGTGCCCCCAGGGACACTCTAGAACCCCCTGGGACTCCTTAGGGCCTACTAGGACCCTTCTAGGACCACGAGAAATCCTCTAGAGCCCCCTGGGACCTCCTTAGGTCCTTCTAGGACCGTTCTAGGGTCATCAGGAACCCTCTAGAGCCCTCTGGGACCCACTTAGGGCCTTCTAGGACCCTTCTAGGACCACGAGGAACTCTCTAGAGCCCCCTGAGACTTGCTTAAGGCCTTCTAGGACTCTTCTAGGACCACGAGAAACCATCTAGAGCCCCCTGGGACCCACTTAGGGCATTCTAGGTTCATTTTAAGACCCTGGGGAACCCTCTAGAGCCTCGTGGTACCACTTAGAGCCTTGTAGGACCCTTCTAGGACCAGAAGGAACCCTCTAGAGCCCTCTGGGACCCCCTTAGGGCCTTCTAGGACAATTCTAGCGCCCCCAGGGACCCTCTAGAGCCCCCTGGGACACACGTAGGGCCTTCTAGGACCCTTCTAGGACACAGGGAACCCTCAAGAGCCCCCTGGGACCCCCTTAGGGCTTTCTAGGGCCATGGTAAGACCCTGGGGAACCCTCCAGAGCACCCTGGGTCCTCTTTAGTGCCTTCTAGTACCCTTCTAGGGCCCCCAGGGACCTTCTAGAGCCCCCTGGTTACCCTTTGAGCCTTCTAGAACCCTTCTAGGAGCCCCAGGAACCCTCTAGAGCCCCCTGGGACCCACTTAGGGCCTTCTAGGACCCTTCTAGGACCACAAGGAACCCTCTAGAGCTCCCTGGGACCCCTTTAGGGCCTTCTAGGACAATTCTAGGGCCGCCAGGGTCCGTCTAGAGCCCCCTGGGACCCCTTTAGGGCCTTCTAGGACCCTTCTAGGACCACCAGGAGCCCTCTAGAGCCCCCTAGGACCCACTTAGGGCCTTCTAGGACTCTTCTAGTACCCCCAGGGACCCTCTAGAGCCCACTGGGACCCTTTTAGGGCCTTCTAGGACCCTCCTAGGACCCACGGGTACCCTCTAGAGCCCTCTGGGACCCTTCTAGGGCTTTCTTGGACCCTTTTAGAATCACCAGGAACACTCCAGAGTCCCCTGGGACCCTTCTAGGGCTTTCTAGGACCCTTCTAGGACCACGAGGAACCCTCTAGAGCCCCCGGGACCCTTCTAGGGCCTTCTAGGACCCTTCTAGGACCACGAGAAACCATCTATAGCTCTCTGGGACCCCTTTAGGGCGTTCTAGGACTCTTCGAGGGTCCCCAGAGACAGTCTAGAGACCCCTGGGATGCCTTAGAGCCTTCGAGGACCCTTCTAGGACCACGAGGAAACCTCTAGAGCCCCCTGGGACCCCCTTAGGGCATTCTAAGACCCTTCAAGGGCCCCCAGGGACCCTCTAGAGCCCCCTGGGACCCACTTAGGGCTTTCTAAGACCCTTCTAGGACCACCAGGAGCCCTCTATAGCCCTCTGGGACCCTCTTTGCGCCTTCTAGGACCCTTCTAGTGCCCCCAGGGACACTCTAGAGCCCCCTGGGACTCCTTAGGGCCTACTAGGACCCTTCTAGGACCACGAGAAACCCTCTAGAGGCCCCTGGGACCTCCTTAGGTCCTTCGAGGACCGTTCTAGGGTCACCAGGAACCCTCTAGAGCCCTCTGGGACCCACTTAGGGCCTTCTAGGACCCTTCTAGGACCACGAGGAACTCTCTAGAGCCCCCTGGGACTTGCTTAAGGCCTTCTAAGACTCTTCTAGGACCACGAGAAACCATTTAGAGCCCCCTGGGACCCACTTAGGGCATTCTAGGTTCATTTTAAGACCCTGGGGAACCCTCTAGAGCCTCGTGGTACCACTTAGAGCCTTGTAGGACCCTTCTAGGACCAGAAGGAACCCTCTAGAGCCCCCTGGGCCCCCCTTAGGGCCTTCTAGGACAATTCTAGCGCCCCCAGGGACCCTCTAGAGCCCCCTGGGACACACTTAGGGCCTTCTAGGACCCTTCTAGGACACAGGGAACCCTCAAGAGCCCCCTGGGACCCCCTTAGGGCTTTCTAGGGCCATGGTAAGACGCTGGGGAACCCTCCAGAGCACCCTGGGTCCTCTTTAGTGCCTTCTAGTACCCTTCTAGGGCCCCCAGGGACCTCCTAGAGCCCCCTGGTTACCCTTTGAGCCTTCTAGAACCCTTCTAGGAGCCCCAGGAACCCTCTAGAGCCCGCTGGGACCCCCTTAGGGCCTTCTAGGACCCTTCTAGGACCACAAGGAACCCTCTAGAGCCCCCTGGGACCCCTTTAGGGCCTTCTAGGACAATTCTAGGGTCGCCAGGGTCCGTCTAGAGCCCCCTGGGACCCCTTTAGGGCCTTCTAGGACCCTTCTAGGACCACCAGGAGCCCTCTAGAGCCCCCTAGGACTCACTTTGGGCCTTCTAGGACCCTTCTAGAACCACGAGGAACCCTCTAGAGCCCGCTGGGACCCTTTTAGGGCCTTCTAGGACCCTCCTAGGACACACGGGTACCCTCTAGAGCCCTCTGGGACCCTTCTAGGCCTTTCTTGGACCCTTTTACAATCACCAGGAACCCTCCAGAGTCCACTGGGACCTTTCTAGGGCTTTCTAGGACACTTCTAGGCCAACGAGGAACCCTCTGGATCTCCCTGGGCTCCCCTTAGGGCCTACTAGGACCCTTCTAGGACCACGAGGAACCCTCTGGATCTCCCTGGGCTCCCCTTAGGGCCTTCTAGGACCCTTCTAGGACCACAAGGAACCCTCTAGAGCCCTCTGTGACACATTTTGTGCGTTCTAGGAGACTTTTAGTGCCCCCAGGGACCCTCTAGGCCCCCCTGTGACCCATTTAGGGCCTTCTAGGACAATTCTAGGGCCCCCAGGGACACTCTAGAGCCCCGTGGGAACCCTTAGAGCATTCTAGGACACTTCTAGTAGCCCCAGGAACCTTCTAGAACCCTCTGGGACCCACTTAGGCCCTTCTAGGACCCTTCTAGGACCACCAGGAACCTTCTAAAGCCCTCTGGGACCTCCTTAAATCCTTCTAGGACCCTTCTAGTGCTCCCAGGAACCCTCTAGAGCCCCCTGGGACCCCTTTATAGCCTTCTAAGACCCTTCTAGGACCACAAGAAACGCTCTAGAGCCCCCTGGGACTCCCTTAGGGCCTTCTAGGACCCTTCTAGGATCACCAGGATCCCTTTAGAGCCTTCTGGGACCCACTTAGGTCCTTCTAGTACCGTTCTAGGACCACGAGAAACTCTCTACACCCCCCTGGGACGCCCTTAGGGCCTTCTAGGACCCTTCTAGGACCACGAGAAACCATCTAGAGCTCCCTGGGAACCCCTTACGGCCTTCTAGGATCATTGTAAGACCCCGGGGAACCCTCTAGAGCTCCCTGGGACCTCTTTAGGCCCTTCTAGGGCCCTTCTAGGACCACCAGGGACACTCTAGAGCCCTCTGGGACCCCCTTAGGGCCTTCTAGGACCATTCTAGTGCCCCCAGGGACCCTCTAGAGCCCCCTGGGACCCCTTTAGGGCCTTCTAGGACCCTTCTAGGGCCACCAGGGACACTCTAAAGCGTCCTGGGACCCCCTTAGGGCCTGCTAGGTGTCTTCTACGACCACGAGGAACCATCTAGAACCCCCTGAGACCACTTAGGACCTTCTAGGACAATTGTATGACCCCAGGGAACCCCCTAGAGTCGTCTGGGACCCTCTTAGGGCCTACTAGGACCATTGTAAGACCCCAGGGAACACTCTAGAGTCCCCTAGGACTCCTTAAGGCCTTCTAGGACCCTTCTAGGACCACGAGAAACCCTCTAGAGCCCCCAGGGACTCCCTTAGGGCCTTCTAGGACCCTTCTAGGATCACCAGGAACCCTCTAGAGCCATCTGGGACCCACTTAGGACCTTCTAGGACCCTTCTAGGACCACGAGAAACCATCCAGAGCCCCCTGGGACTCCTTAGAGCCTTCTAGGACCCTTCTAGGAGTCCCTGAATCCCTCTAGAGCCCCATGGGACCCACTTAGGTCCTTCTAGGACACTTCAAACACCACCAGCATCCCTCTAGAGCCCCCTGGGAAGCATTTAGGGCCTTCTAAGACCCTTCTAGGACCACGAGGAACCCTCTAGAGCCCCCTGGGACCATTTTAGGGCCTTCTAGGTCCCTTCTAGGACCACTAGGAACCATGTAGACCCCCTGGGACCCTTTAGGACCTTCTAGGACCATTGTAAGACCATGGGGATCCCTGTAGAGCCCTCTGGGACCCCCTTAGGACCTTCTAGGACCCTTCTAGGACCACCAGGATCCCTCTAGAGCCCCCTGGAACCACCTTAGGGCCTTCTAAAACCCTTCTAGGACCTTGAGGAGCCCTCTAGAGCCCTTTGGGACCCCTATAGAAGGGTCTGGAGGCCTTCAGAAGGGTCTGGATGGGCTCTAGAAAGGTCTGGGGGCCTTCAGAATGGCCCTGGGGGGATCTAGAAGAGTCTGGAGGCCTTCAGAAGGGTCCTGAGTGGCTCTAGAACGGTCTGGGGTCCTTCAGAAGGGCCCTGGGGGGATCTAGAAGGGTCTGGAGGTCTTCCGAACGTTCCTGAGCGGCTCTAGAATGGTCTGGGGGCATTCAGAAGGGTCTGGATGGGCTCTAGAAGGGTCTGGGGTCCTTCAGAATGGCCCTGGGGGGATCCAGAATGGTCTGGAAGCCATCAGAAGGGCCCTGAGTGGCTCTAGAACCGTCTGGGGACCTTCAGAATGGCCCAGGGGAACTAGAAGGGTCTGGAGGCCTTCAGAAGGGTCCTGAGTGGCTCTAGAAGGGTCTGGGGGCCTTCAGAAGGGCCGTAGGTGGGCTCTATGAGGGTCTGGGGGCCTTCAGAAGGGCCCTGGGTGGGCTCTAGAAGGGTCTGGAGGCCTTCAGAAGGGTCCTGAGTGGCTCTAGAACCGTCTGGGGGCCTTCTTAAGGGCCCTGGGGGGATCTAGAAGGGTCTGGAGGCCTTCAGAAGGGTCCTGAGCGGCTCTAGAATGGTCTGGGGGCCTTCAGAAGGTCTGGATGGGCTCTAGAAGGGTCTGGGGTCCTTCAGAATGGCCCTGGGGGGATCTAGAATGGTCTGGAAGCCATCAGAAGGGCCCTGAGTGGCTCTAGAACCGTCTGGGGGCCTTCAGAAGGGCCGTGGGTGGGCTCTAGAAGGGTCTGGGGGCCTTCAGAAGGGCCCTGGGTGGGCTCTAGAAGGGTCTGGAGGCCTTCAGAAGGGTCCTGAGGGGCTCTAGAAGGGTCCAACTTGGATCTCAAACGGTCTCGGGCCTTCAGATTGGTCCTGGGGGGCTCTAGAAGGGTCTTGGAACCTTCATAAAGGTCCTGACTGGCTCTAGAAGGGTTCTGAGGGGCTCTAGAAGGGTCTGGGGGCATTCAGAAGGGTCCTGAGGGGCTCTAGAAGGGTCTGGGAACCTTTAGAAAGGTCCTCGGGGGCTCTAGAAAGTCATAGAAGGGTCTTAGAAGGCCCTAACAGCGTCCCAGGGGGCTCCAGAGGCTTCCTGGTGACTCTAGAAGGGTCCTTGAAAGCCCTAAGTGGGTCCCAGGTGGATCCAGCGGGTACCTGTGGGTTCTAGAAGGTTCCTAGAAGGTCGTAAGGGGGTCCCAGGGGGCTCTAGAGGGTTCCTGGTGGTCCTAGAATGTTCCTAGAAGGTCCTAAGGGGGTCCCAGAGCGCTCTAGAGGTATCCTCGTGGTCGTAGAAGGTTCCTATAAGGTTCTAAGGGGGTCTCAGGGGGCTCTAGATGGTTCCTCGTGGTCCTAGGAGGGTCCTAGAAAGCCCTAAGCGGGTCCCAGGAGGCTCTAGAGGGTTCCTGGTGACTCTAGAAGGGTCCCAGTAAGCCCTAGAAAGGTCCCAGGGGGCTCTAGAGGGTTCCTGGAGACCCTAGAAGAGTCCCAGAAAGCCCTAGAAGGGTCCCACGGGGCTCTAGAGGGTTCTCGTGGGTCCTAGAAGGGTTCTAGAAGGCTCTAAGGGTGCCCAGAGTACTCCAGAGGATTCTTCGTGGTCCTAGAAGAGCTCTAGAAGGCACTAAATGGGTCCAAGTTTGCTCTGTGGGTTCTAGAAGGTTCCTAGGAGGTCGTAAGGGGGTCCCAGGGGGCTCTAGAGGGTTCCTCGTGGTCTTAGAAGCGTCCGAGAAGGCCCTAAGGGGTATCGGGGGGCTCTAGAGTGTCCTTGGGGCACTAGAAGGGTCCTAGAAGGCATAAAGTGGGTCTCAGGTGGCTCTAGGGGTTTCCTCGTTGTCCTAGAAGGGTCCTAGGAGGCCCTAAGTGGGTCCCAGGGGGCTCTAGAGGGTTCCATGTGTTCCTAGAATAACCCAGAAGGCCCTAAGGAGGTCCCAGGTGGCTCTAGATGGTTTCTCGTGGTCCTAGAAGGGTCATAGAAAGCTCTAAGGGGGTCCTAGGGAGCTCTAGAGGGTTCCTCGTGGTGCTAGAATGTTCCTAGAAGGCTCTAAGGGGGTCCCAAAGACCTCTAGAGGGTTCTTCGTGGTCTTAGAAGCATCTGAGAAGGCCCTAAGGGGGTCCCAGAGGGCTCTAGAAGGTCCCTGGGGGCCCTAGAAAGGTCCTAGAAGGCCCTAAGAAGGTCCCAGGTGCCTCTAGAGAGTTCCTCGTGGTCTTAGAAGGGTTCTAGAAGGCCCTATGGGGTCCCAGGGGGCTCTAGAGGGTCCCTGGGACACTAGAAGTGTCCTAGAAGGCCCTAAGTGGGTCTCAGGGTGCTCTAGGGGGTTCCTCGTTGTCCTAGAAGTGTCCTAGGAGGCCCTAAGTGGGTCCCAGGGGGCTCTAGAAGGCTCCTGGTGACTCTAGAAGTCTCCTATAAAGCTCTAGAAGGGTCCCAGGGGGCTCTAGAGTGTTCCTGTGGGTCCTGGAAGGGTCTTAGAAGGCCCTAAATGGGTCCCAGAGGGCTCTAGAGGGTTTCTCGTGGTCCTAGAATGGTCCTAGAAAAAACTAAGGGGGTCCCAGGGGGTTCTACATTGTTTCTCGTGGTCCTAGAAGGCAGCTAGAAGGGTCTAAGTGGGTCCCAGGGGGCTCTAGAGGGTTTCTCGTGGTCCTTGAAGGGTCCTAGACGGTCCTAAAGGGGTCCGAGGGAGTTCTAGAGGGTTCCTGGTTACTCTAGAAGTGTCCTAGAAAGCCCAAGAAGGGTCCAATGGTGCTCTAGAGGGTTCCCTGTGGTCCTTGAAGGGTCCTAGAAGGCCCTAAAATGGTCCCAGGGGGTTCTAGAGGGTTCCTGGTACTCCTAGAAGAGTCCTATATGGATCCATGCAGTCCCAGGGGGCTCTAGAGGGTCCCTGGGGGGCCTTGAAGGGTCCTAGAAGGCCTTAAAGGGGACCCTGGGGGCTCTAGAGTGTTCGCCGGTGACTTACAATGGTCCTAGAAGGCCCTAAGGGGGTACTAGGGGGCTCTAGGTTGTTTCTCATGGTCCTAGAAGGGCCCTAGAAGGCCCTAAAGTGGTTCCAGGGGGCTTTAGAGTGTTCCCCGGGGTCTTACCATGGTCCTAGAAGGCCCTAAGTGGGTCCCAGGGGGCTCTAGAGGGTTTCTCGTGGTCCTAGAAGGGTCCTAGAAGGCCCTAAACTGGTCCCAGGGGGCTGTAGATTGTTTCTCATGGCCCTAGAAGGGTCCTAGAAGTCCCTAAAGGGGTCCCAGGGGGCTCTAGAGGGTTCCTTGTGGCCCTAGAAGGGTCTTAGAAGGCCCTAAGTGTGCCCAGAGACCTCCAGAGGATTCTTCGTGGTCCTAGAAGAGCTCTAGAAGGCACTAAATGGGTCCAAGGTTGCTCTACAGGGTTCCTCGTGGACTTAGAAGGGTCCTAGAAGGCTCTAAGGGGTCCCAGTGGGCTCTAGAGGGTCCCTGGGGGTCCTAGAAGGGTCCTAGAAGGCTCTAAGGAGGTCCCAGGGGGCTCTAGAGGGTTTCCCAGGGACTTACAATGATCCTAGAAGGCCCTACGGGGGTCCCAGGTGTCTCTAGAGGGTTTCTCGTGGTCCTAGAAGGGTCCTAGAAGGCCCTAAGGGGGTCCCAGGTGGCTCTAGGGGGTTCCTCGTTGTCCTAGAAGGGTCCTAGGAGGCCCTAAGTGGGTCCCAGGGGGTTCTAGAGGGCTCCTGGTGACTCTAGAAGTCTCCTATAAAGCCCTAGAAGGGTCCCAGGGGGCTCTAGAGGGTTCCCTTGGGTCCTAGAAGGGTCCTAGAATGCACTAAGGGGGTCCCAGGGGGCTCTAGAGGGTTTCTCATGGTCCTAGAAAGGTCCTTGAAGGCTCTAAGGGGGGCCCAGTTGGCTGTAGAGGGTCCCTGGGGGTCTAAGAATGTCCTAGAAGGCCCTAAGGGGGTCCTAGGGGGCTCTAGAGGGTTCCTGGGGCTCCGAGAAGGGTCCTAGAAGGCTCTAAGGGGGTCCCAGGGTGCTCTAGAAGGCCCCTGGGGGCACTAGAAGGGTCCTAGAAGGCACTAAATCGGTCCCAAGGGGCTCTAGAGGGTTCCCCGGCATCTTACAATGGTCCTACATGGCCCTAAGTTGTCCCAGGAGGCTCTAGAGGGTTCCATGTGTTCCTAGAATAACCCAGAAGGCCCTAAGGAGGTCCCAGGGGGCTCTAGATGGTTTCTCGTTGTCCTAGAAGGGTCATAGAAGGCTCTAAGGGGGTCCCAGGTGGCTCTAGAGGGTTCTTTGTGGTCTTAGAAGCGTCCGAGAAGGCCCTAAGTGGGTCCCAGAGGGCTCTAGAAGGTCTCTGGGGGCCCTAGAAATGTCCTAGAAGGCCCTAAGGAGGTCCCAGGTGCCTCTAGAGAGTTTCTCGTGGTCTTAGAAGGGTTCTAGAAGGCCCTATGGGGTCCCAGGGGGCTCTAGAGGGTCCCTGGGACACTAGAAGTGTCCTAGAAGGCCCTAAGTTGGTCTCAGGGTGCTCTAGGGGGATCCTCATGTCCTAGAAGTGTCCTAGGAGGCCCTAAGTGGGTCCCAGGGGGCTCTAGAGGGCTCCTGGTGACTCTAGAAGTCTCCTATAAAGCTCTAGAAGGGTCCCAGAAGGCTCTAGAGGGTTCCTGGTGACACTAGAAGGGTCCTAGAAAGACCTAGAATGTTCCCAGAGGGCTCTAGAGGGTTCCCGTGGGTCCTAGAAGGGTCCTAGAAGGCCCTAAAGGGGTCCCAAGGGGGTCTAGATGGCTCCTCGTGGTCCTAAAAGGGTCTTAGAAGGCCCTAAATGGGTCCCAGGCGGCTCTAGGGGTTCCTCGTGGTTCTAAAAGGGTCTTAGAAGGCCCTAAAGGAGACCCAGGGGGCTCTAGAGGGTCCTTCGTGGTCTTAGAAGCGTCCGAGAAGGCCGTAAGGGTGTCCCAGGGGGCTCTAGAAGGTCCCTGGGGGCCCTAGAATGGTCCTAGAAGGCCCTAAGGAGGTCCCAGGTGGGTCTAGAGAGGTCCTAGTGGTCTTAGAAGGGTTCTAGAAGGCCCTAAGGGGTCCCAGGGTGCTCTAGAGGGTCCCTGGGGCACTAGAAGGGTCCTAGAAGGCCCTAAGGGTGTCTCAGGGGGCTCTAGGGGGTTTCTCATTGTCCTAGAAGTGTCCTAGGAGGCCCTAATTGGATCTCAGGGGGCTCAAGATGGTTCCTGTGGTTCCTAGAAGTGCCCTAGAATGGTCTAAGTGGTTCCAGGGGGCTCTAGAGTGTCTCTGGGGGCCCTAGAAGGGTCCTAGAATGCCCTAAAGGGGTCCCAGGGGGCTCTAGATTGTTCCCATGGTCTTAAAATTGTGCTAGAAGGCCCTAAGTTTGTCTAAGGGGTCTCTAGAAGGTTTCTCGTTGTCCTAGAAGGGTCCTAGAAGGTCCTAACGGGGTCCAAGGGAGCTCTAGAGGGTTCCTGGTGACTCTAGAAGTGTCCTAGAAAACCCTAGAAGGGTTCCAGGGGGCTCTAGAGGGTTCTTTGTGGTCCTAGAAGGGTCCTAGAAGGCCCTAAAGTGGTCCCAAGTGGTTCTAGAGGGTTCCTGGTGCTCCTAGAAGGGTCCTGGAAGGCTCTAAGCGGTCCCAGGAGACTCTAGAGGGTCACTGGAGGACCTAGAAGTGTCCTAGAATGCCCGAAGTGGGTGCCAGGGGGCTCTAGATGGTTACCGTGGGTCCTAGAAGGGTCCTAGAAGGCCCTAATGGGGTCCCAGGGGGCTCTAGAGATTTCCTCGAGGTCCTGGAAGGGTTCTACAAAGCCCAAAGGGGTCCCAGTGGGCTCTAGAGGGTTCCTGGTGGTCCTAGAAGTTTCCTAGAATGCCCTAAGGGGGTCTCAGGGGGCTCTAGAGGGTCCCTGGGGGCCCTAGAAGGGTCCTAGAAGGCCCTAAAGGGGACCCAGGGGGCCCTAGAGGGTTCCCCGGGGTCTTAAAATGGTCCAAGAAGGCCCTAAGGGGGTAACAGTTGGCTCTAGGTTGTTTCTCGTGGTCCTAGAAGGGTCCTTGAAGGCCCTAAATTGGTCCCAGGGAGCTCTAGAGGGTTCCTGGTGGTCCTAGAAGGGTCCTAGAAGGCACTAAAGGGGTCCCAGGGGTCTCTAGAAGGTTCCCAGGGGTCTTACAATGTTCCTAGAAGGCCCTAAGTGGGACCCAGGGGGTCTAGATGGTTTCTTGTGGTCCTGGAAGGGTCCTAGAAGGCCCTAAAGTGGTCCCAGGGGGCTCTACAGGGTTCCTTGTGGTCCTAGAAGGGTCCTAGAAGGCCCTAAGGGGGTCCCAGGGGGCTCTAGAGGGTTCCTGGTGGTCCTAGAAGGATTCTAGAAGGCCCTAAGTGGTTCCCAGAGGGCTCTAGAGGGTTTCTCGTTGTCCTAGAAGGGTCCTAGGAGGCCCTAAATGGGGCCCAGGCAGCTCTAGACGGTTCCTCGTGGTCCTAGAAGGATCCTAGAAGGACCTAAGTGGTTCCCAGAGGGCTCTAGATGGTTTCTCGTGGTCTTAGAATGGACCTAGAAGACCCTAAAGTGGTCCCAGTGGAATCTAGAGGGTTCCTGGTGGTCCTAGAAGGGTCCTAGAAGGCACTAAAGGGGTCCCAGGGGTCTCTAGAAGGTTCCCAGGGGTCTTACAATGATCCTAGAAGGCTCTAAGTGGGTCCCATGGGGCTCTAGATGGTTTCTCGTGGTCCTAGAAGGGTCCTAGAAGGCCCTAAAGGGGTCCCAGGGGGTTCTAGATTGTTTCTCGAGGTCCTAGATGTGTCCTAGAAGGCCGTAAGTGCATCCCAGGGGGCTCTAGAGGGTTCCTGGTGGTCCTAGAAGGATTCTAGAAGGCCCTAAGTGGTTCTCAGAGGGCTCTAGAGGGTTCCTCGTGGTCCTAGAATGGTCTTAGAAGGCCATAAAGGGGTCCCAGGGTGCTCTAGAGGTCTTTAGTATGGATCTGGGGGGCTCTAGAAGGGTCTGGGTGCTTTTAGAATGGATGGGAGAAGCTCTAGAAGGGTTCAGGGTCTTTTTGAATCTCCCTGGGGGGCTCTAGAAGGGTCTGGGGGCTTTTAGAATTGTCCAGATGGGCTCTAGAAGGGTCTAGGGTCCTTTAGAATGGGTCTGGGGTGCTCTAGAAGGGTCTGGGGTCTTTTAAAATGGACGTGAGAAGATCTAGAAGGGTCCAGGGGCCTTTAGAACGTCTCTGGGGGGCTCTAGAAGGGTCTGGGGTCCTCTAGAAGGGACGTGAGATGCTCTAGAAGGGTCCAGGGTCCTTTAGAAGGTCTCTGGCAGCTCTAGAAGGGTCTGGGGTCTTTTAGAAGGGACGTGAGAAGCTCTAGAAGGGTCCAGGGGCCTTTAGAACGTCTCTGGGGGGCTCTAGAAGGGTCTGGGGGCCTTTAGAAAGGACGTGAGAATCTCTAGAAGGGTCCAGGGTCCTTTAGAACGTCTCTGGGGGGCTCTAGTGGGATCTGGGGTCTTTTAGAAGGACTCTGGGGCCCTCTAGAAGGGTCTAGGGTCCATTAGAATGGGTCTGGGAGGATTTAGAAGGGTCTAGATGCCTTTAGAACGTCTCTGGGGGGTCTAGAAGGGTCTGGGGTCTTTTAGAAGCGACGTGAGAAGCTCTAGAAGGGTCCAGGGTCCTTTAGAAGGTCTCTGGGGGGCTCTAGAAGGGTCTGGGGGCATTTAGAAGGGACGTGAGAATCTCTAGAAGGGTCCAAGGACCTTTAAAATAGTTCTGGGGCTCTAGAGGAGTCTGGAGGCTGTTAGAATGGTCCAGATGGGCTCTAGAATGGCCTGGTCGCTTTTCGAAGGTCTCTGGGGGGCTCTCGAAGGGTCTGGGGTCTTTTAGAAGGGACGTGAGAAGCTCTAGAAGGGTCCAGGGGCCTTTAGAAGGTCTCTGGGGGGCACTCAAAGGGTCTGGGGGCTTTTAGAAGGGACTTGAGAAGCTCTGGAAGGGTCCAGGGGCCTTTAGAAGGGCTCTGGGGAGTCTGGAATGGTCTGGGGGCCTTTAGAATGGTCCAGAAGGGCTCTAGAATGGTCTTGGCACTTTTAGAAGGGCCCCGGTGGGTGCTAGAATGGTCTGGGGTCTTTTAGAATGGACGTCAGGTGCTCTAGAAGGGTCTGGGGGCTTTTAGAAGGGTCCAGTGGAGCTCTAGGAGGGTCTGGGGGCCTTTAGAAGGGCTCTGGCGGTCTTTAGAGACATCTGGGGGCCTTTAGAAGGACTCTGGGGGCCTCTAGAAGGGTCTAGAGGCCTTTAGATTTGTCTAGAGGGGCTCTAGAAGGACTAATCCCATAACCCTAACACTTAACCCTAACCCCCTATCCCCAACCCTGACCCAAACCGGATAACCATAACCCTAATCCCTATCCCCCTAACCCTAATCCCTTACACCTTAACCCTAACCCCGTAACCCTAAGCAAATAACACTAAACCCTAACCCTAACCCTAACCCCTAACCCTAACCCTCACCCTAACCATAAACCCTAACCCCTAACCCTAACCCTAATGACCCTAAACTCTAACCCTCCCCCTAACCCCTAACCATAACCCTAACCATAACCCTAACCCTTATGACACTAACCCTAACCTTAACCCTAATCTAACCCTAACCTAACCCTAACCCCTAACCCTAACCCAACCCTAACCCTAACCCCTAACCCTAACACTAACCCCTAACCCTAACACTAACCCCTAACCCTAAACCCTAACCCTAACCCCTAACCCTAATGACCCTAACCCTAACCCTATACCCCTATCCATAACCCCTAACCCTAACCCAAATCCTAACCCTAACCCTAATGACCCTAACCCTAACACTAACCCCTAACTTCTAGAGCTTCTCACGTCCCTTCTAAAAGCCCCTGGACCCTTCTAGAGCCCCCTGGGTCCCTTCTAAAAGTGCCAAGACCCTTCTAGAGCCCATCTGGACAATTCTAAAGGCCCCCAGATCCCTCTGGACCCCCCAGAGACCTTCTAAAGGCCCCTGGACCCTTCTAGAGCTTCTCACGTCCCTTCTAAAAGCCCCCAGACCCTTCTAGAGCCCCCCAGAGACATTATAAAGGCCCCTGGACCCTTCTAGAGCTTCTCATGACCCTTTTAAAAGCCCCCAGACCCATCTAGAGCCCCCCAGAGACATTCTAAAGGCACCTGGACCCTTCAAGAGCTTCTCACGCTCATTCTAAAAGAACCCAGACCCTTCTAGAGCCCCCCAGAGAGCTTCAAAAAGACCCTGAACCCTTCTAGAGCTTCTTACATCCCTTCTAAAAGCCCCCAGACCCTTCTAGAGCCCCCCAGATCCAATCTAAAGATATCTAGAGCCCCCTGGGACCCCTTTACGGCCTTCTAAGACCCTTCTAGGACCACGAGGAGCCATCTAGAGCCCCCTGGGACCCCTTAAGGCCTTCTAGGACCCATCTAGGACCACGAGAATCCCTCTAGAGCCCCCTGGGACCTCTTTAGGGCCTTCTTGGACCCTTCTAGGGCCCCCCAGGGACGCTCTAGAACCAACTGGGACCCACTTAGGGCCTTCTAGGACCCTGCTAGGACCACGAGAAACCCTCTAGAGCCACCTGGGACTCCCGTAGGGCCTTCTAGGATCATTGTAAGCCCCCAGGGAACCCTCTAGAGCCCCCTGGGACCCACTTAGGGCCTTCTAGGACCCTTCTAGGGCCCCCAGGGACCCTCTAGAGCACACTGGGACCCCTTAGAGACTTCTAGGACCCTTCTAGGACCACGAGGAACTCTCTAGAGCCCACTGGGACGCCTTAGGGCCTTCTAAGACCCTTCTAGGATCACGAGGAACCCTCTAGAGCCCTCTGGGACCCTTCTAGGGCTTTCTAGGACCCTTTTAGAATTACCAGGAACCCTCTAGAGCCCCCTGGGAACCCTCTAGGACCACGAGAAACCATCTATAGCTCCCTGGGACCCACTTAGTGCCTTCTACAGGCCTTCTACAGGCCTTCTACAGGCCTTATGAGGAGCGGCTGAGAGAGCTGGGGTTGTTTAGCCTGGAGAAGAGGAGGCTGAGGGGTGACCTCATTGCTCTCTACAACTACCTGAAAGGATGTTGTAGAGAGGAGAGTGCTGGCCTCTTCTCCCAAGTGACAGGGGACAGGACAAGAGGGAATGGCCTCAAGCTCCGACAGGGGAGGTTTAGGCTAGACGTTAGGAAAAAATTCTTTACAGAAAGGGTCATTTGGCACTGGAACAGGCTGCCCAGGGAGGTGGTTGAGTCACCTTCCCTGGAGGTGTTTAAGGCACGGGTGGACAAGGTGCTGAGGGATATGGTTTAGTGTTTGGTAGGAACGGTTGGACTCGGTGATCCGGTGGGTCTCTTCCAACCTGGTTATTCTGTGATTCTGTGATTCTAGGACGCTTCTAGGGACACCAGAGACCCTCTAGAGCCCCCTGGGATGCCTTAGAGCCTCCTAGGACACTTCTAGGACAACGAGGAACCCTATAGAGACATCTGGGACACACTTAGGGCCTTCTAGGACCCTTCTAGGACCACGAGGAACCCTCTAGAGCCCCCTGAGACCCGCTTAGGACCTTCTAGGACCCTTCTATGACCACGAGGAACCCTCTAGAGCCACCTAGAACCCCCTTAGGGCCTTCTAGAACCCTTCTTGGAACCCCAGGGACCCTCTAGAGCCCACTGGCCCCACTTAGGGCCTTCTAGGACCCTTCTAGGACCACGAGAAACAATCTAGAGCCCCCTGGGACCCCCTTAGGGCCAACTAGGACCAGTGTAAGACCCTGGGGAACCCTCTAGAGCCCCCTGGGTCCCCTTTAGGGCCTTCTAGGACCCTTCTAGGAACCCCAGGGACCCTCTAGAGCCCACTGGGACTGCCTTAGGGCCTACTAGGACCCTTCTAGGACTATGAGGAACCCTCTAGAGCCCCCTGGGACACACTTAGGGCCATCTAGGACCCTTCTAGGACCCACGGGAACCATCTAGAGCCCCGTGGGACCCCCTTCGGGCCTTCTAGGACACTTCTAGGTCCTCCAGGGACCCTCTAGAGCCCCCTGGGACCGCTTAGAGCCTTCTAGGACCCTTCTAGGACCTGCGGGTACCCTCTAGAGCCCCCTGGGACCCTTCTAGGGCTTTCTAGGACACGTCTAGAGTCACCAGGAACCCTCTAGAGATCCCTTGGACCCCTTAAGGACCTTCTAGGACCCTTCTAGGACCACGAGAAAACTTCCAGAGCCCCCTGGGACCCACTTAGGGCCTTCTAGGACCATTTTAAGATATCGGGTAACCCTCTAGAGCCCCCTGGGACCGCCTTAGGGCCTTCGAGGACCATGGTAAGACCCCGGGGAACCCTCCAGAGCACCCTGGGTCCTCTTTAGTGCCTTCTAGTAGCCTTCTAGGGCCCCCAGGGACCTTCTAGAGCCCCCTGGTTACCCTTTGAGCCTTCTAGAACCCTTCTAGGAGCCCCAGGAACCCTCTAGAGCCCGCTGGGACCCCCTTAGGGCCTTCTAGGACCCTTCTAGGACGGCGAGGAACACTCTAGAGCACTCTGGGACCCCCTTAGGGCCTTCTAGGGCCCTTCTAGTGCAGGCAGGGACCCTCTAGAGCCCCCTGGGACCCCCTTAGGGCCTTCTAGGACCCTTCTAGGACGGCGAGGAACACTCTAGAGCCCTCTGGGACCCCCTTAGGGCCTTCTAGGGCCCTTCTAGTGCCAGCAGGGACCCTCTAGAGCCCCCTGGGACCCACTTAGGGCCTTCTAGGACCATTTTAAGACTCTCTGGAACCATCTAGAGCCCCCTGGGAAACCTTAGAGCATTCTAGGACCCTTCTAGGACCCCAGGAACATTCTAGAACCCACTGGGACCACCTTAGGGCCTTCTAGTATCATTCTAGGACCACCAGGAACCCTCTAGAGCCCCCTGTTACCCACTTAGAGCCTTCTAGGACCCTTCTCGGACCACCAGGAACCTTCTAGAGCCCCCTGTGACACTCTTAGTGCCTTCTAGGTCTCTTCTAGGACCACGAGGAAACCATCTAGAGCCCCCTGGGACCCGCTTAGGGCCATCTAGGGGTCTTCTACGACCACGAGTAACCATCTAGAGACCCGTGGGATGACTTAAGGGCCTTCTAAGGGTCTTCTAGGACCACGAGTAACCATCTAGAGACCTGTGGGACCACTTAAGGGCCTTCTTGGACCCTTCTTGGTCCACCAGAGACCCTCTAGAGGCCCCTGGGACCCCTTAGAGCCTTCTAGGTCCATTCTATGAGCCCCAGGAACCCCATAGAGCCCCCTGGGACCCCTTTAGGGCCTTCTAGGACCCTTCTAGGACCACGATGAACCCTCTAGAGCACCCTGAGACCCCCTTAGGACCTTCTAGGACCCTTCTAGGAGCCCCAGGAACCCTCAAGAGCCCCCTGGGCCCCCCTTACGCCCTTCTACGACCCTTCTAGGACCATGAGAAACCCTCTAGAGCCCCCTGGGACCCCTTTAGTGCCTTCTAGAACCATTCTAGGGCCCCCAGGGACCCTCTAGAGACCCCTGGGACCACTTTAGCTCTTTCTAGAACCATTTTAAGACTCCAGAGATCAATATAGAGCCCCCTGGGAAAACTTGGAGCATTCTAGGACCCTTCTAGGACCCCAGGAACCTTCCAGAACCACCTGGGACCCACTTAAGGCCTTCTAAGGCCCTTCTAGGTCCACCAGGAACCCTCTAGAGCCCTCTGGGACCCACTTAGTGCCTTCTAGAACCCTTCTAGAGCCCCCAGGAACCCTCTAGATCCCTCTGGGACCCACTTAGGGCCTTCTAGCACCCTTTTAGGACAACGAGGAACTATCTAGAGCCACCTGGGACCGCCTTAAGGCCTTCAAGGACCCTTCTAGGACCACGAGAAACCATCTATAGCTCTCTGGGACCACTTTAGGGCGTTCTATGACTCTTCTAGTGTCCCCAGAGACCGTCTAGAGCCCCCTGGGACCCCGTAGAGCCTTCGAGGACCCTTCTAGGACCACGAGGAACCCTTTAGAGCCCCCTGGGACCCCCTTAGGGCATTCTAGGACCCTTCTAGGGCCCCCAGGGACCCTCTAGAGCCCCCTGGGACCCACTTAGGGCCTTCTAAGACCCTTCTAGGACCACCAGGAGCCCTCTATAGCCCTCAGGGACACCTTTTTGCGCATTCTAGGACACTTCTAGTGCCCCCAGAGACCCTCTAGAGCTCCCTGGGAGTCTTTAGGGCCTACTAGGACCCTTCTTGGATCACCAGGAACCCTCTAGAGCCCTCTGGGACCCACTTAGGGCCTTCTAGGACCCTTCTAGGACCACGAGGAACCCTCTAGAGCCCCCTGGGACCTCCTTAGGGCATTCTAGGACCCTTCTAGGGCCCCCAGGGACCCTCTAGAGCCCCCTGGGACCCCCTTAGGGCTTTCTAAGACCCTTCTAGGACCACCAGGAAACATCTAGAGCCCTCTGGGACCCACTTAGGGCCTTCTAGGACCCTTCTAGGACCACGAGGAACCCTCTAGAGCCCCCTGGGACTTGCTTAAGGCCTTCTAGAACCCTTCTAGGACCAGGAGAAACACTCTAGAGCCCCCTGGGACTCCCTTAGAGCCTTCTAGGATCATTGTAAGACCCTGAGAAACCCTCAAGAGCCTCGTGGGACCCCTTAGGGCCTTCTAGGACCCTTCTAGGACCACGAGGATCCCTCTAGAGCCCCCTGGGACCCACTTAGGGCCTTCTAGGACCATTCTAGGACCACAAGGAACCCTCTAGAGCCCCCTGGGACACCTTAGGGCCTTCTAGGGCTCTTCTAGTGCCCCCAGTGACACTCTAGACCCCCCTAGAACTTGCTTAGGTCCTTCTAGAACCCTTCTATGGCCACGAGGAACCCTCTAGACCCCCCTGGGACCCGCTTAGGACCTTCTAGGTCCATGGTAAAACCCCGGGGAACCCTCTAAAGCACCCTGGGTCCTATTTAAGGCCTTCTAGTACACTTCTAGGGTCCCCAGGGACCTTCTAGAGCCCCCTGGGTCCCCTTAGGGCCTTTTAGGACCCTTCTAGGACCACGAGGAACCATCTAGAGCCCTCTGGGAACCCCTTAGGGCCTTCTAGGACCCTTCTAGGGCACCCGGGGACCCTCTAGAGCCCCCTGAGACCCCTTAGAACATTCTAGGAGCCTTCTATGACCACGAGGAACCTTCTAGAACCCCCTGGGACCCACTTAGGGCCGTCTAGGACCCTTCTCGGGCCACCAGGAACCCTCTAGAGCCCCCTGGGACTTGCTTAAGGCCTTCTAGGACTCTTCTAGGACCACGAGGAAACCAGATAGTGCCCCCTGGGACCCACTTAGGGCCTTCTAGGACCATGGTAAGACCCCGGGGAACCCTCTAGAGCACCCTGGGTCCTCTTTAGGGCCTTCTAGTACACTTCTAGGGACCCAGGGACTTTCTAGAGACCCCTGGTTCCCCTTAGAGCCTTCTAGAACCCTTCTAGGTGCCCCAGGAACCCTCTAGAGCCCGCTGGGACCCCCTTAGGGCCTTCTAGGACCCTTCTAGGACCACAAGGAACCCTCTAGAGCTGCCTGGGACCCCTTTAGGGCCTTCTAGGACAATTCTAGGGCCGCCAGGGTCCCTCTAGGAACCCCTGGGACCCCTTTAGGGCTTTCTAGGACCATTTTAAGACTCTGGAAATCAATATAGAGCGCCCTGGGACACCTTACAGCATTCTAGTTCCCTTCTAGGACCCCAGGAATCTTCTAGAACCCCCTGGGACCCCCTTAGGGCCTTCTAGGACCCTTTTAGGACCACCAGGAACCCTCTAGAGCCCTCTGGGACCCCCTTAGGTCCTTCTAGGACCCTTCTAGACCCCCCAGGAACCCTCTAGATCCCTCTGGGACCCCCTTAAGGCCTTCTAGCACCCTTCTAGGACCACGAGGAACTCTCTAGAGCCCACTGGGACCCCCTTAAGAACTTCAAGGACCCTTCTAGGACCACAAGAAACCATCTAGAACCCCTTGGGACTCACATAGGGCTTCTAAGATCATTGTAACACCCTGGGGAACCATCTAGAGCGTCGTGGGACCACTTAGAGCCTTCTAGGACGATTCTAGTACCACGAGGAACCCTCTAGAGCCCCCTGGGACCCATTTAGGGCCTTCTAGGACCCTTCTAGGACCACGAGAAACCCTCTAGAGCCCCCTGGGACCCCCTTAGGGCTTTCTAGGGCCATGGTAAGACCCTGAGGAACACTCCAGAGCACCCTGGGTCCTCTTTAGTGCCTTCTAGTACCCTTCTAGTGCCCCCAGGGACTCCTTAGGGCCTACTAGGACCCTTCTAGGACCAAGAGAAACCCTCTAGAGCCCACTGGGACCTCCTTAGGTCCTTCTAGGACCGTTCTAGGGTCACCAGGAACCCTCTAGAGCCCTCTGGGACCCACTTAGGGCCTTCTAAGACCCTTCTAGGACCACGAGGAACTCTCTAGAGCCCCCTGGGACTTGCTTAAGGCCTTCTAGGACTCTTCTAGGACCACGAGAAACCATCTAGAGCCCCCTGGGACCCACTTAGGGCATTCTAGGTTCATTTTAAGACCCTGGGGAACCCTCTAGAGCCTCGTGGTACCACTTAGAGCCTTGTAGGACCCTTCTAGGACCAGAAGGAACCCTCTAGAGCCCCCTGGGACACACTTAGGGCCTTCTAGGACAATTCTAGCGCCCCCAGGGACCCTCTAGAGCCCCCTGGGACCCCCTTAGGGCTTTCTAGGGCCATGGTAAGACCCCGGGGAACCCTCCAGAGCACCCTGGGTCCTCTTTAGTGCCTCTAGTACCCTTCTAGGGCCCCCAGGGACCTTCTAGAGCCCCCTGGTTACCCTTTGAGCCTTCTAGAACCCTTCTAGGAGCCCCAGGAACCCTCTAGAGCTTCCTGAGACCCCTTTAGGGCCTTCTAGGACCCTTCTAGGACCACAAGGAACCCTCTAGAGCCCCTTGGGACACCTTTAGGGCCTTCTAGGACAATTCTAGGGCCGCTAGGGTCCGTCTAGAGCCCCCTGGGACCCCTTTAAGGCCTTCTAGGACCCTTCTAGGACCAGGAGAAACACACTAGAGCCCCCTGGGACTCCCTTAGGGCCTTCTAGGATCATTGTAAGACCCTGGGGAACACTCAAGATCCTCGTGGGACCCCTTAGAGCCTTCTAGGACCCTTCTAGGACCACGAGGATCCCTCTAGAACCCCCTGGGACCCACTTAGGGCCTTCTAGGACCATTCTAGGACCACAAGGAACTGTCTAGAGCCCCCTGGGACACCTTAGGGCCTTCTAGGGCTCTTCTAGCTCCCCCAGTGACCCTCTAGACCCCCCTGGAACTTGCTTAAGTCCTTCTAGAACCCTTCTAGGGCCACGAGGAACCCTCTAGAGCCCCCTGGGACCCCCTTAGGGCCTTCTAGGACCATTTTAAGTCTCCGGGGAACCATCTAGAGCCCCCTGAGACCCCTTAGAACATTCTAGGACCGTTCTAGGGTCACCAGGAACCATCTAGAGCCCCCTGGGACCCGCTTAGGGCCTTCTAGGACCCTTCTCGGACCACCAGGAACCCTCTAGAGCCCCCTGGGACTTGCTTAAGGCCTTCTAGGTCTCTTCTAGGACCACGAAGAAACCAGATAGAGCCCCCTGGGACCTACTTAGGGCCTTCTAGGACCATGGTAAGACACCGGGGAACCCTCTAGAGCACCCTGCGTCCTCTTAAGGGCCTTCTAGTACACCTCTAGGGACCCAGGGACTTTCTAGAGCCCCCTGGTTCCCTTTAGAGCCTTCTAGAACCCTTCTAAGAGCCCCAGGAACCCTCTAGAGCCCGCTGGGACCCCCTTAGGGCCTTCTAGGACCCTTCAAGGACCACAAGGAACCCTCTAGAGCTGCCTGGGTCCCCTTTAGGGCCTTCTTGGACCATTTTAAGTCTCCGGGGAACCATCTAGAGCCCCCTGAGACCTCTTAGAACATTCTAGGACCCTTCTATGACCACGAGGAACCTTCTAGAACCCCCTGGGACCCCCTTAGGGCCTTTTAGGACCCTTCTAGGCTCACCAGGAACCGTCCAGAGCCATCTGGGACCCACTTAGGACCTTCTAGGACCCTTCTAGGACCACGAGAAACCATCTAGAGCCCCCTGGGACTCCTTAGAGCCTTCTAGAACCCTTCTAGGAGTCCCTGAATCCCTCTAGAGCCCCATGGGACCCACTTAGGTCCTTCTAGGACACTTCAAACACCACCAGCATACCTCTAGAGCCCCTGGGAAGCATTTAGGGCCTTCTAAGACCCTTCTAGGACCACGAGGAACCCTCTAGAGCCCCCTGGGTCCATTTTAGGGCCTTCTAAGTCCCTTCTAGGACCACTAGGAACCATGTAGATTCCCTGGGACCCTTTAGGACCTTCTAGAACCATTGTAAGACCATGGGGAACCCTGTAGAGCCCTCTGGGACCCCCTTAGGACCTTCTAGGACCCTTCTAGGACCACCAGGATCCCTCTAGAGCCCCCTGGAACCACCTTAGGGCCTTCTAAAACCCTTCTAGGACCTTGAGGAACCCTCTAGAGCTCTTTGGGACCCCTATAGAAGGGTCTGGAGGCCTTCAGAAGGGTCTGGATGGGCTCTAGAAAGGTCTGGGGGCCTTCAGAATGGCCCTGGGGGGATCTAGAAGGGTCTGGAGGCCTTCAGAAGGGTCCTGAGTGGCTCTAGAAGGGTCTGGGGGCCTTCAGAAGGGTCTGGATGGGCTCTAGAAGGGTCTGGGGTCCTTCAGAATGGCCCTGGGGGGATCTAGAATGGTCTGGAATTCATCAGAAGGGCCCTGAGTGGCTCTAGAACGGTCTGGGTGCCTTGAGAATGGCCCTGGGGGGATCTAGAAGGGTCTGGAGACCTTCAGAAAGGTCCTGAGGGGCTCTAGAAGGGTCCAACTTGGCTCTCAAACGGTCTAGGGCCTTCAGATTGGTCCTGGGGGGCTCTAGAAGGGTCTTGGAATTTTCATAAAGGTCCTGACTGGCTCTAGAAGGGTTCTGAGGGGCTCTAGAAGGGTCTGGTGTCATTCAGAAGGGTCCTGAGGGGCTCTAGAAGGGTCTGAGAGCCTTTAGAAGGGTCCTCGGGGGCTCTAGAAAGTCATAGAAGGGTCTTAGAAGGCCCTAACAGCGTCCCAGGGTGCTCCAGAGGGTTTGCAGAAGTCTTAGAAGAGTCCTACAAGGACCTAAGGAGGTCCCAGGGGGCTCCAGAGGCATCCTGGTGACTCTAGAAGGGTCTTTGAAAGCCCTAAGTGGGTCCCAGGTGGATCTAGCGGGTACCTGTGGGTTCTAGAAGGTTCCTAGAAGGTTGTAAGGGGGCCCCAGAGGGCTCTAGAGGGTTCCTGGTGGTCCTAGAAGGTTCCTAGAAGGTCCTAAGGGGGTACCAGAGCGCTCTAGAGGTATCCTCGTGGTCGTAGAAGGTTCCTATAAGGTTCTAAGGGGGTCTCAGGGGACTCTAGTGTGTTCCTCGTAGCCCTAGAAGGGTCTTACAAGGCCCTAAGGGTGCCCAGAGGACTCCAGAGGATTCTTCGTGGCCCTAGAAGAGCTCTAGAAGGCACTAAATGGGTCCAAGGTTGATCTAGAGGGTTCCTCGTGGTCCTAGAAGCGTCCGAGAAGGCCCTAAGGGGGTCCCAGGGGGCTCTAGAGCATCCCTGGGGGTTGTAGAAGGGTCCTAGAAGGCCGTAAGGAGGTCCCAGGTGCCTCTAGAGAGTTCCTCGTGGTCTTAGAAGGGTTCTAGAAGGCCCTAAGTGGTCCCAGGGGGCTATAGAGGGTCCTTGGGGCACTAGAAGTGACATAGAAGACATTAAGTGTGTCTCAGGTGGCTCTAGGGGGTTCCTCGTTGTCCTAGAAAGGTCCTAGGAGGCCCTAAGTGGGACCCAGGGGGCTCTAGAGGGCTCCTGGTGACTCTAGAAGTCTTCTATAAAGCCCTAGAATGGTCCCAGAGGGCTCTAGAGGGTACATGGTGACACTAGAAGGGTCCTAGAAAGACCTAGAATGGTCCCAGAGGGCTCTAGAGGGTTCCCTAGGGTCCCAGAAGGGTCCTAGAATGCACTAAGGGGGTCCCAGGGGGCTCTAGAGGGATTCTCATGGTCCTAGATAGGTCCTTGAAGGCTCTAAGGGGGGCCCAGTTGGCTGTAGAGGGTCCCTGGGGGTATAAGAAGGACCTAGAAGGCACTAAGGGGGCCCTAGGGGGCTCTAGAGGGTTCCTCGTGGTCCTAGAAGGGTCCTCGAAGGACCTAAATGGGTCCCAGGGGGCTCTAGAGGGTTCCCCGGGGTCTTAAAATGGTCCTAGAATGCCCTACATTGGTCCCAGGGGGCTCTAGATGGTATCTCATGGTCCTAGAAGGATACTAGGAAACCCAAAAGGGTCGCAGGGGGCTCTAGATGGTATCTCATGGTCCTAGAAGGCCCTAAGTCGGTCCCAGGGGGCTCTAGAAGGTCCTTTGTGGTCCTAGAATGGTCCTAGAAGGCCCTAAGTGGGTCCCAGGGGGATCTAGAGGGTTCCAGGTGCCTCTACAAGGGTCTTAGAAAATCCTAGAAGTTTCCCAGGGGGTTCTAGATTGTTCCTTGTAGTTCTAGAAGCATTCTAGAAGGCCGTTAAGGGGTCCCATGGGGCTCTAGAGGGTTCCTCGTTGTACTAGAAGGGTCCTAGAAGGCCCTAAGGAGTCCCAGGGGTCTCTAGAGGGTCCCTGGGGGCACTAGAAGTGTCCTAGAAGGTGCAAACGGGGTCCCAGAGGGCTCTAGAGGGTCCCTGGTGGTCCTAGAAGGGTCCTAGAAGGGCCTAAGGGGGTCGCAGAGAGTTCTAGAAGGTTCCTGTGCCTCCTAGAAGGGTCCTAGAAGGACTTAAGGGGGTCCCACAGGACTCTAGAAGGTTCCCCAGGGTCTTACAATTGTCCTAGCAGGTCCTATGGGGTCCCAGGGGGCTC
Organism: Phaenicophaeus curvirostris; assembly: GCF_032191515.1. NCBI lineage: Eukaryota > Metazoa > Chordata > Aves > Cuculiformes > Cuculidae > Phaenicophaeus > Phaenicophaeus curvirostris. The sequence goes on from NW_027206815.1 coordinate 202,477, forward strand.
TAGATGGTTCCTGGTGGTCCTAGAACGGTCCTAGAAGGACTTAAGGGGTTCCCAGGGGGCTCGAGAGGGTTCCTCATGGTCCTAGAATTTTCTTGGAAGGCCGAAATGGGGTCCCAGGGGGCTGTAGAAGGTTCCTGGGGCTCCTAGAAGGGTCCTAGAAGGCTCTAATGGGGTCCCAGGGGACTCTAGAGGGTCCCTGGGGCCCTTAGAATGGTCCTTGATGGCCCTAAAGGGTTCCCAGGGGACTCTAGAGGGTTCCCTGGGGTCTTACAATGGTCCTAGTATGACCTAAGGGGGTCCCAGGGGGCTCTAGATAGTTCCTGGTGTCTTAAAACTGTCCTAGAAAGGCCTAAGTGATTCCCAGAAGGATCTAGAAGGTTTCTTGTGGTCCTAGAAGGTTCCTAGAAGGCCCTAAAGGGGTCCCAGGGGGCTCGAGAGGGTTACTGGGTCTCCTAGAAGGGCTCAAGAAAGCCCTAAGGTGGTCCCAGGGCGTCGAGAGGGTTCCTCGTGGTTCTAGAAGGGTCCCAGAAGGTTCTAAGGGGGTCCCAGGGGGCTCTAGAGGTATTCTCGTGGTCCTAGAAGGGTCCTAGAAGGCCCTAAGTGGGTCCCCGGGGGCTCTAGAAAGTTCTTCATGGTCCTAGAAAGGCCCTAGAAGGTCCTAAGGGGGTCCCAGAGGGCTCTAGATGGTTCCTGGTGGTCCTAGAAGTGTCCTAGAAGGCCCTAAATCGGTCCCAGGGGGATCTAGAGGGTTCCTCGAGGTCCTAGAAGGGCCCTAGAAGGCCCTAAGGGGGTCCCAGGGGGCTCTAGAGGGTTCCTGGTGGTCCGAGAAGGGTCCTAGAAGGAGCAAAGGGGGTCCCAGGGAGCTCTAGAGAGTTCCTCGTGGTCCTAGAAGGGTCCTAGAAGGCCCTATGTGGTTCCAGGGGGCTCTAGAGTTTCCCTGGGGGTGCTAGAAGAGTCCTAGAAGGCCCTATGGGTGTCCTACGGGGCTCTAGAGTGTTCCTCATGGTCCTAGAAGGGTCCTAGAAGGCCCTAAAGGGGTTCCAGGGGGCTCTAGAGGGTTCCTCGTGGTCCTAGAAGAGACCTACAAGGCTCTAAGGGGTCCCACGAGGCTCTAGAGGGTTCCCCAGTGTCTTACAATAATCCTAGAAGGCCCTAAGTGGGTCCCAGAGAGCTCTAGATGGTTTCTTGTGGTCCTAGAAGGGTCCTTGAAGGTCTTCATGGGGTCCCAGTGGGCTCTAGAGAGTTCCTCGTGGTCCTAGAAGGGTGCTAGAAGGCCCTAAGGGGGTCGCAGAGAGTTCTAGAAGGTTCCTGGGACTCCTGGATGGGTCCTAGAAGGACTTAAGGGGGTCCCACAGGACTCTAGAGGGTTGTCCGGGGTCTTACTATTGTCCTAGAAGGTCCTATGGGGTTCTAGGGGGCTCTAGATGGTTCCTGGTGCTCCTAGAAGGCTCCTAGAAGGCCTTAAGGGGGTCCCAGGGGGCTCGAGAGGGTTCCTCGTGGTCCTAGAAGGGTCTTGGAAGGCCGTAAAGGGGTCCCAGGGGGCTGTAGAAGGTTCCTGGGGCTCCTAGAAGGGTCCTAGAAGGCTCTAAGTGGGTCCCAGAGGGCTCTAGAGGGTTCCCTGTGGTCCTAGAAGGGTCCTAGAAGGCCCTAAGGAGTCCCAGGGGTCTCTAGAGGGTCCCTGGGGGCACTAGAAGGGTCCTAGAAGGTGCAAAGGGGGTCCCAGAGGGCTCTAGAGGGTCCCTGGTGGTCCTAGAAGGCTCCTAGAAGAGCCTAAGTGGGTCGCAGAGAGTTCTAGAAGGTTCCTGGGGCTCCTAGAAGGGTCCTAGAAGGACTTAAGGGGGTCCCAGAAGACTCTAGAGGGTTCCCCGGGGTCTTAAAATTGTCCTAGCAGGTCCTATGGGGTCCCAGGGGGCTATAGATGGTTCCTGGTGCTCCTAGAACGGTCCTAGAAGGACTTAAGGGGTTCCCAGGGGACTTGAGAGGGTTCCTCATGGTCCTAGAAGGGTCTTGGAAGGCCCTAAAGGGGTCCCAGGGGGCTGTAGAAGGTTCCTGGGGCTCCTAGAAGGGTCCTAGAAGGCTCTAAGGGGGTCCCAGGGGACTCTAGAGGGTCCCTGGGGGCCTTAGAATGGTCCTTGATGGCCCTAAAGGGTTCCCAGGGGACTCTAGAGGGTTCCCTGGGGTCTTACAATGGTCTTAGTACGACCTAAGGGGGTCCCAGGGGGCTCTAGATGGTTCCTGGGGTCTTAAAATGGTCCTAGAAAGGCCTAAGTGATTCCCAGGGGGCTCTAGAAGGTTTCTTGTGGCCCTTGAAGGTTCCTAGAAGGCCCTAAAGGGGTCCCAGGGGGCTCGAGAGGGTTACTGGGTCTCCTAGAAGGGCTCAAGAAAGCCCTAAGGTGGTCCCAGGGGGTCGAGAGGGTTCCTCGCGGTTCTAGAAGGTTCCCAGAATGTTCTAAGGGGGTCCCAGGGGGCTCTAGAGGTTTTCTCGTGGTCCTAGAAGGGTCCTAGAAGGCCCTAAGTTGGTCCCAGGGGGCTCTAGAAAGTACTTCGTGGTCCTAGAAAGGCCCTAGAAGGTCCTAAGAGGGTCCCAGAGGGCTCTAGATGGTTCCTGGTGGTCCTAGAAGTGTCCTAGAAGGCCCTAAATGGATCCCAGGGGGATCTAGAGGGTTCCTCGAGGTCCTAGAAGGGCCCTAGAAGGCCCTAAGGGGGTCCCAGGGGGCTCTAGAGGGTTCCTGGTGGTCCGAGAAGGGTCCTAGAAGGAGCAAAGGGTGTCCCAGGGAGCTCTGGAGAGTTCCTCGTGGTCCTAGAAGGGTCCTAGAAGGCCCTATGTGGTTCCAGGGGGCTCTAGAGTGTCCCTGGGGGTGCTAGAAGAGTCCTAGAAGGCTCTATGGGGGTCCTAGGGGGCTCTAGAGTGTTCCTCATGGTCCTAGAAGGGTCCTAGAAGGCCCGAAAGGGGTTCCAGGGGGCTCTAGAGGGCTCCTCGTGGTCCTAGAAGAGACCTACGAGGCTCTAAGGGGTCCCACGAGGCTCTAGAGGGTTCCCCAGTGTCTTACAATGATCCTAGAAGGCCCTAAGTGGGTCCCAGGGGGCTCCAGCTGGTTTTCTCGTGGTCCTAGAAGAGTCCTAGAAGGCCCTAAGAGGGTCACAGGGGGCTCTAGAGGGTTCCTGGTTGGTTTAGAACCGTCCCAGTTGTCTCTAGAGGGTCCCTGGGGTCCCTAGAAGGGTCCTAGAAGGCACTAAAGGCGACCCAGTGGGCTCTAGAGGGTTCCCCGGGGTCTTACAATCATCCTAGAAGGCCCTAAGGGGGTACCAGGGGGCTCTAGGTTGTTTCTCGTGGTCCTAGAAGGGTCCTAGATGGCCCTAAAGTGGTCCCAGGGGGCTCTAGAGGGTTCCTGGTGGTCCTAGAAGGCACTAAAGGGGTCCCAGGGGTCTCTAGAAGGTTCCCAGGGGTCTTACAATGATCCTAGAGGGCCCTAAGGGGGTCCCAGGTGGCTCTAGATGGTTTCTTGTGATCCTAGAAGGGTCCTAGAAGACCCTAAGGGGGTCCCAGGGTGGTCTAGAGCGTTCCTCGTTGTCCTTGAAGGGTCCTAGAAGGCCGTAAGTGCGTCCCAGGGGGCTCTAGAGGGTTCCTGGTGGTCCTAGAAGGATTCTAGAAGGCCCTAAGTGGTTCTCAGAGGGCTCTAGAGGGTTCCTCGTGGTCCTAGAAGGGTCTTAGAAGGCCATAAATGGGTCCCAGGGTGCTCTAGAGGTCTTTAGTATGGATCTGGGGGGCTCTAGATGGGTCTGGGAGCTTTTAGAATGGACGTGAGAATCTCTAGAAGGGTTCAGGGTCTTTTTGAATCTCTCTGGGGGGCTCTAGAAGGGTCTGGGGGCTTTTAGAATTGTCCAGATGGGCTCTAGAAGGGTCTTGGCGCTTTTAGAATGTTTCTGGGGGCTCTAGAAGGGTCTGGAGGCTTCTAGAACGGATGTGAGATGCTCTAGAATGGTCCAGGGGCCTTTAGATGTCTCTGGGGGGCTCTAGAATGGTCTGGGGTTCTTTAGAAAGGACGTGAGAAGCTCTAGAATGGTCCAGGGGCCTTTAGAACGTCTCTGGGGGGCTCCAGCGGGATCTGGGGTCTTTTAGAAGGACTCTGGGGCCCTCTAGAAAGGTCTAGGGTCCATTAGAATGGGTCTGGGAAGATTTAGAAGGGTCTAGATGCCTTTAGAACGTCTCTGGGGGGTCTAGAAGGGTCTGGGCTCTTTTAGAAGCGACGTGAGAAGCTCTAGAAGGGTCCAGGGTCCTTTAGAAGGTCTCTGGGGGGCTCTAGAAGGGTCTGGGGGCATTTAGAAGGGATGTGAGTGGCTGTAGAAGGGTCTGGGCGCCTTTAGAAGGTCTCTGGGGGGCTCTAGAAAGGTCTGGGTTCTTTTAGAAGGGACGTGAGAAGCTCTAGAAGGGTCCAAGGACCTTTAAAATAGTTCTGGGGGCTCTAGAGGAGTCTGGAGGCTGTTAGAATGGTCCTGATGGGCTCTAGAATGGCCTGGTTGCTTTTAGAAGGTCTCTGGGGGGCTCTCGAAGGGTCTGGGGTCTTTTAGAAGGGACGTGAGAAGCTCTAGAAGGGTCCAGGGGCCTTTAGAAGGGCTCTGGGGGGTCTAGAATGGTCTGGGGGCCTTTAGAATGGTCCAGAAGGGCTCTAGAAAGGTCTTGGCACTTTTAGAAGTGCCCCGGTGGGTACTAGAATGGTCTGGGGTCTTTTAGAGTGGATGTCAGGTGCTCTAGAAGGGTCTGGGGGCTTTTAGAAGGGTCCAGTGGAGCTCTAGGAGGGTCTGGGGGCCTTTAGAAGGGCCCTGGCAGTCTTTAGAGAGGTCTGGGGGCCTTTAGAAGGACTCTGGGGGCCTCTAGAAGGGTCTAGAGGCCTTTAGATTTGTCTAGAGGGGCTCTAGAAGGACTAATCCCCTAATCCCCTATCGCTACCCCTGACCCTAACCCATAACCCTAACCCGATAACCATAACCCAAATCCCTAACCCTAACCATAACCCTAACCCCATAACACTAACCCCATAACCCTAACCCTCTAACCCTTACCCTAACCCTAACGCTAACTCTAACCCTAACCCAAACCATTCTAGAGCCCCTCAAATTCTCTCTAAAAGCCCCCAGTCCCTTCTAGAGCCCCCCCAGGGCCTTTTTAAAGGACTCCAGACCCTTCTCATGCCCCCTGAGCCCTTCTAAGGGCCGCCAGACCCTTCTAGAGCCTTCAAGGCCCCTTCTAAAGGCTTTCAGATCCTTCTAGAACCCTTCATGTTTCTTCTAAAGGCCCTCAGACCGTTCTAGCGCCCCTCCTTTCGCTTCTAAATGCCCCCAGACCCTTTTAGAGCCCCGCAGAGACCTTCTGAAAGGGCCAACACCCTTCTAGAGCCCATCTGGGTGATTCTAAAGGTCCCCAGACCCTTCTAGAGACACCCAGGGCTCTTCAAAAAGTCCCCAAACCATTCTAGAGCCTTCAAGGTCCCTTCTAAATGCCCTCAGACCCTTTTAGAGCTCCTCTGGACCCTTTTTAAAACCCCCAGACCCTTCTAGAGCCCCTCATGTTTCTTCTAAGGGCCCTCAGACTGTTCTAGAGCCCCTCATGTCCTTTCTAAAAGACCCCAGACCCTTCTAGAGCCCCCCGGGGCCATTCTAAATTCCCCCAGACCCTCCTAGAGACCCCAGGGTCTTTTTACAGGACTCCAGGCCCTTCTAGAGCCTCCCAGGGCCCTTCTAGAGGCCCCCAGACCCCTCTAGAGACCTTTAGGGCCCTTCTAAAGGCCCTCAGGCCCTTCTAGTGGCCCTCTGGACCCCTTTTAATGCCCCCACACCGTTTTAGAGCCCCCCCGAGCCACTCAAAAGGCCCCCAGGGCCCTTCTAAAGGCCCCCAGACCCTTCGAGAGAACCCCAGGATCGTTCTAAAGGCCTCCAGACCCTTCTACGTCCTCCCTGAGCCCTTCTAAAGGCCCCCAGACCATTCTAGAGCCCCCAAAGCCCCTTCTTTAGGCACCCAGGCCCTTCTTGAGCCCCCCAGAGACCTTCTAAATGCATCTAGACCATCCTAGAGCCCCTCATGTCCCTTCTGAAAGGTCTCTGGGGGGCTCTAGAATGGTCTGGGGGTGATTAGAAAGGACATGAGGGGCTCTAGAACAGTCTGAAGGCCCTTAGAAGAAACATGAGGGGCTCTAGAAGGGTCTGGGGGTTTTAAAAAGGGTCCAGAGGAGCTCTAAAAGGATCTGAGGGCATTTAGAAGGGACCTTGAAGGCTCTAGAATGGTTTGGGGACTTTTTGAAGAGCTCTGGGTGTCTCTAGAAGGGTCTGGGGGCCTTTAGAAGGTCTCTGGGTGTCTCTAGAAGGGTCTGGGGGCCTTTAGAATCGCCCAAATTGGATCTAGAAGGGTCTTGGTGCTTTTAGAAGGTCTCTGGTGGGCTCTAGAAGGGTCTGGGGGCTTTTAGAAGGGATGTGAGAAGCTCTAGAAGGGTTCAGGGGCCTTTAGAAGGTCTCTGGGGGGCTCTAGAAAGGTCCAGGGGCTTTTAGAAGGGCTCTGGGGGGCTCTAGAGGGGTCTGGAGGTCTTTAGAATGGTCCAGATGGCCTCCAGAATGGTGTTGGCGCTTTTAGAATGGCCCTGGGGGGCTCTAAAATGGTCTGGGGGCTTTTAGAAGGGACGTGAGAAGCTCTAGAAGGGTCTGGGTGCCTTTAGAAGGTCTCTGGGGTGCTCTAGAGGGATCTGGGAGCCTTTAGAATAGCCCTAGGGGTCTCTAGAATGGTCTGGGTACCTTTAGAAGGGCCCTGGGAGGCTCTAGAAGGGTCTGGAGTCCTTTAAAAAGACCCTGGGGGCTCTAGGAGGGTCTGGGGGAATTTAGAATGGCCCCGGGGTGGCTCTAGGAGGGTCTGGGGTCTTTTAGAAAGGACATGAGGGGCTGTAGAACAGTCTGAGGGCCCTTAGAAGAAACATGAGGGGCTCTAGAAGGGTCTGGGGGTTTTAAAAAGGGTCCAGAGGAGCTCTAAAAGGGTCTGAGAGCATTTAGAAGGGACCTTGAAGGCTCTAGAACGGTTTGTGGACTTTTTGAAGAGCCCTGGGTGTCTCTAGAAGGGTCTGGGGGCCTTTAGAATCGCCCAGATGGGCTCTAGAAGGGTCTTGGCGCTTTTAGAAGGCCTCTGCGGGGCTCTAGACAGATCTGGGATCCTTTAGAATGGCTCTAGGGGGCTCTAGTAGGGTCTGGTGGCATTAAGAATTGTTCACAGGCACCCTGGAATTATCTGGGGGACTTTAGAAGGGTCTTGAGGGCTTCTAGAATGGTGCGTGGGCCTTTAGAAGGGCCCTGGGAGGCTCTAGAAGGGTCTGGGTGCCTTTAGAAGGGCTCTGGGGTCCTTCAGAACTGTCCAGAGGGTCTCTAGAAGGGTCTGGGAGCTTTTAGAAGGGTTCAGGAGGGATCTAGAAGGGTCTGGAGGCGTTTAGAATGAACCTTGGGCTCTCCAGAAGGGTCTGGGGGCCTTTAGATGGGTCTAGAGGAGCACTAGAAGGGCCTAAGGGCCTTTAGAAGGGTTCTAAAGGGCTCTAGAGGGGTCTGGGGGCTTTTAGAAGGGCTGGTGGGGCCTCTAGAAGGGTCTGGGGGCCTTTAGAAGGGGCCTTGAGGGCTCTAGAAGGGTCTGGCGGCCCTTAGAAGGGCTCAGGGGGCACGAGAAGGGTCTAGAGTCCTTTAAAAAGGCTCTGGGGGGCTCTAGAAGGGTCTGGGGGCTTTTAGAAAGAACTTGAGGGGCTCTAGAATGGTTTGGGTTAGAGTTAGCGTTAGGGTTAGGTATAGGGGTTAAGGTTAGGGGGTTAGGGTTATGGGGTTAGGGTAAGGGTTGGGGTTTAGGGGGTTAGGGTTATGGTTAGGGTGTGTTAGGGTTAATGTTATGGGCTTAGGGTTAGGGTTATGGGGTTAGGGTTACGGTTAGGGGGTTTGGGTTATGGGTTTAGTGTTACATTTAGGGTTTGGGTTAGGGTAAGGGTTAGGGGTTAGGGCTAGGGGGTTAGTATTAGGGTTAGTGATTAGGGTTAGGGTTACAGGATTAGGGTGAGGGTTACAGGATTAGGGTGAGGGTTACAGGATTAGGGTGAGGGTTACAGGATTAGGGTATTAGTTTTAGGGTTAGTGGTTAGGGTTATGGGGTTAGGGTTACTATTAGGGTTAGGGGATTAGGATTAGGGGGTTAGGGTTATGGTTATCGGATTGGGGTTAGGGTTAGGGGGTTAGGGTTAGGTGTTAGGGTTGGGGCTTAGGGTTTGTCTTAGGGTTTGGTTTAGGGGTTAGGGTTAGGATTAGGGTTATGGTTAGGGTTAAAGTTAGGCTTAGGGGTTAGGGTAAGGATTAGGGTTACAGGTTAGGGTAAGGGTTAGTGTTAGGGTTTGGGTTCGGATCTATAAGGCTCTGGGGTCTTTTAGTATTGTCCAGAGGGCCTATAGAAAGGTCTGGGGACCTTAAAAAAGACTCTGGGGGCTCTCAGACCCATCTAGAGCCCCTCTGGACCATTTTAAAGGCCCCCAGATCCTTCTAGAGCCCCCCCCCCCGAACCCTTCTAAAGGCACCCAGACCGTTCTTGAGCCCCTCATGTCCCTTCTTAAAGCCCCCAGACCCTTCTAGATCCACACAGGGCCCTTCTAAAGCCTCCCAGATCCTTCTAGAGCTCCTCAATGCCTTTCTAAAGGCCCCCAAACCATCCTAGAGGCCACGAAGGCACATCTGAAGGCCCCCAGACCCTTCTAGATCACCTCTTCACCCTTATTAATGCCCCCAGACCCTTCTAGAGCACCCCAGGCTCATTCTAAAGACCCCCAGACCATTCTACAGGCCCTCAGAGTCCCTCTAAAGGCCCCCAGACCTTTCTAGTGCCCTCCAGAGCCCTTCTAAAGGCCCCCAGACACTTCACGAGCACCCCAGAGCACATCTAAAGGCCTCCAGATCCTTCTAGAGCTCCTCTGGACAATTTTAAAGGCTCCTAGACCCTTCTAGAGTCCCCCAGGCCCATTCTAGAGTCCCCCAGGCCCATTCTAGAGGGCCCCAGAGTCCTTCTAGAGGGCCCCAGAGTCCTTCTAGAGGGCCCCAGAGTCCTTCTAGAGGGCCCCAGAGTCCTTCTAGAGGGCCCCAGACCTCTCTGGTGGTCTCTCTCATGGGGAAAAAAGGAATGCAAATTAGCAGAAAAATGGAATAGGAAAAAAAAAGAACTATGGACACAGGACAGATGCTGAAGACTGAAAAGCAAAGGATGAGAAAACAGAACAGAAAAATAAAAGAAAATGGGTACAGGGATGCCAAAGAACAAACATTGTACAGCAGCATAGTCAATGAAAGGAACCAAAAAGTCCAGCTCTAAAATGTTTGCTTCCTAGTCCCATCCCTGGCACAAAAGCTACGTCGCAGTGAAAACACTTACATTTCATGTAAGGATCCTCCCAGGCATTCAGCGGTGTGGCTCCCCCTAAGAATGTGAGTCAGGATTAATAAAACACAGCTGCTCCCCAGGCCCTATTTATAACTTGGAGGGGCTCGCCCCGCCTTGTTCCCAGGTGATGGGTATGAAGGCCCTGAGGGTATATAAGCCACAGGTGTTTCCTCAGCCCCTTCTTCAGCTTCTGGTTTCCCTTGAGGTCAGAGCTTTGCTGCTGATTCAACTTGCTGTAGGTTTTGCTGAGGCTGTGCTGGAATGGTAAGCTTTTTTTTTTTACCGCATATGCAGCTGTATCTCCATTTATTTATTTATGTTTGTGTACAGGTGTCTGTTTGGTTTTAGGTCAGTAATTTTGATTGAGTGTTGGAGTGGGTAAGATGTTTTAATACTTTCTTTTCTTTTTTTTTTTTCTTTTCTTCCTGGATGGTTGGTCTTTGCTGAGGATTTCTGCTTATGGGATGGTTTGTTGCTGTTCCTCGTTCTGTGTGGGATGGGTCCTAGAGTATCTGCAGTTTGCAGCAGGAGCCTCATGGGTGAGAATAACCTGAAATTCAGTTTGTCAGCTTAGGGTGGGAAGGTGACTCTGTGGGCTGGTAGAAGATAGAAGGGGCCAGGGCAACCCTGGGAAGGGCTTAGAAAGACAAGCTCCTAAGCAACAGCAATAGAGAAGGGTTAGGGGGTTAAAATATAGGGTAGGTTCCGTTAGGAAGGAGCGGGGTTCTTTCTCTGATGCTGTAGGGGTGAAAAAGGGCTTTAATGGTTTAGGACTGGGGGAAAAATGGAGATGGGTTCATCAGTCTTTCTTGGGGCGGTTTGGCAGTCGGGTGCAAGTGCCATTCAGGTTTCTGTTGTTCTCGTCTCTCTGTAGTTGGTGGGAGGTAATAATGAGGTTGAGACACTAAAAAAAGTAATCCCTAGGGCTCAGAGATATCTGCTCCGTTGTACCTTCTACTTATTGTGCTTCTTGATGAACTTTGCATCCATCCTGTCTCCATCCCTCTGAATATCAGAGACCTCCCTAGTTAAAGGTGTGGACTCGCTGCCTGTCTGCAGAGGGATTCTGTTCCTCCTTTCCCTTGCATTTCTCAGGGAAGAGGCTGTATATTATTTTGGCTTGTAACAGTTTAGCAGCTGAGCAACTCTTCTTCATCTGGTCTGTGGGCACGCAAGCCTCCCTTATTAGTAGCGTTTTGGGTTTTTCCTGAATTTACCAGTGAGATTTGCTCTATTATTGGTCACAGCAGTTGTTACCTTGTCCCTGTTATCCGTTGTGGGTTTTTATGGTCGTTGAGTTTCCAGTTTAGGTCTTTGAGGACTCAAATCCCGCTGTTGTGAGTTTTTCCTTGGCTGACCGTCTCTGCAATTCCAGTTGTTGTTGTTGTGATTCCTTTTCTTTCTTTTCAACTTTAACTTTAGCTTTCTGATTCAATTTTTTTGAAGCAGAGCAGCCCTACAACACGGCTTGGTCTCTGGGAGTAAAAAATTTAAATTAAAATTAAATTATAAAAATTAAAAAACAAAATTTACTCCCAGAGACCAACCCAGGTTCTAGGGCTGCACCAGGCTATTCTCTCATTATTTTTCTTCTTTATACATCCACTAGTATACAGGAAAATCACCCTACCCCACCTCTCCACCACCTACCCCTAATTCCACCCCCTCACCCTAACTAACTAATCAATTATCCAAATAATTACGCAAATTAGGTAAAAAATTTTTATCTGCACCACACACTAAACATCCTAACCCCCCACCCAGCATGATCCCACTCCTCATCACCACGCCCCCTCCTCTCCCCACCCCCTGATGTTGCCATGACCTCATGTTGTCCCACCCACTGACCTCCAAAGCCCCCCAGGGCCCATCTAAATCCTCCCAGATGATTCTAGGGACCCTCAAGCCCTTTCTAAAGGCCCCCAAACCAATCTAGAGCCCCTCATGACACTTCTAAAGGCCCCCAGACCCTTCTAGAGCCCCCCAGGGCCATTCTAAAGCCTCGCAGATCCTACTAGAGCCCCTCAAGGCCTGTTGAAAGGGCCCCAAACCACTCTAGTACCTACTAAGGCCCTTCTAAAGGCCCCCAGACCCTTCTAGAGTCCCTCATGATTCTTCTAATAGCCCCCAAATCCTTCTAGAGCCCCCCAGAGGCCTTTCTAAAGCCCCCAGACCAATCTAGAGCCCCTCATGACTATTCTGAAGGCCCCTAGGCCCTTCTAGAATAACCCAGGGCCTCTCTATAGGTACCCAGACCCTTCTAGACCACCTCATGATCATTCTAAAGCCTTCAATGCGTTTCTAAAGGTGCCCAAACCATTCTAGAGCCCACTAAAGCCCTTCTAAAGGCCCTGAGACCCATCTAGAGCCCCTCATGACTCTTGTAAAGACCCCCCAGACCCTTCAAGAGCAACCTCGGGCACTTCTAATCACTCCCAGATCCTTCTAGAGCCCCCAAGGCCCCTCCTAAGGGCCCCCAGACCCTTCTAGAATGCCTACTTAACCTTCTTTAGGCCCCCAGACCATTCTAGAGCACCTCATGTCCCTTCTGGAAGCCCCCAGACCATTCTAGAGAACCCTATGGCTCTTCAAAAGCCCCCCAACCATTCTAGAGCCCCTCAGGACGCTTCTAAAGGACCCCAGACACGTTTAGAGACCACTAAACCCTTTTGAAGGACCCCAAATCCTTCTAGAGCCTCCCAGGGCCCATCTAGAGCATCCCAGGGCCCTTCTAAAGGCCCCCCGACCCTTCTAGAGCCCCTCAGAGACGTTCTAAAGGCCCCTGGACCCTTCTAGAGCTTCTCACGTCTCTGCTAAAGTCTCCCAGACCCTTTTAGAGCCCTCCAGAGACCTTCTAAAAGACCCTGGACCCTTCTAGAACTACTCACATCCCTTCTAAATGCCCCCTGACCCTTCTAGAGCCCCCGAGAGACTTTCTAAAAGCGCCAAGACCCTTCTAGAGCCCATCTGGACAATTCTAAAAGCCCCCAGACCCTTCTAGAGTCCCCAGAGAGATTCAAAAAGACCCTGAACCCTTCTAGATCTTCTCACATCCGTTCTAAAAGTCCCCAGACCCTTCTAGAGCCCACCAGGTCCAATCTAAAGACCTCTAGAGCATCCTGGGACCCCTTTAGGGCCTTCTAAGACCCTTCTAGGACCACGAGGAACCCTCTAGAGCCCTCTGGGAACGCCTTAGGGCCTTCCAGGACCCTTCTAGGACCACGAGGAACCATCTAGAGCTCCCTGGGACCCCTTTACTGTCTCCTAGAACACTTCTAGGACCACGAGATACCCTCTAGAGCCCTCTGGGAACCACTTAGAGCCTTCTAGAATCCTTCTACAACCACCAGGAACCCTCTAGAGCCCCCTGGGACACATTTAGGGCCTTCTAGGACCACCAGGAACCCTCTAGAGACCCCTGGGACCCCTTAGGACTTTGTAGAACCCTTCTAGGACCACGAGGAACCCTCTAGAGCCCCCTGGGACACCCTTAGGGCCTTCTAGGACCCTTCTAGGACCACGAGGAACCCTCTAGAGCCCCCTCGGACCCGTTTAGGGCCTTCTAGGACCCTTCTAGGTCCTCCAGGGACCCTCTAGAGCCCCCTGGGACTGCTTAGAGCCTTCTAGGATCCTTCTAGGAGCACCAGGAACCCTCTAGAGCCCCCTGGGACCACTTTATGGCTTTCTAGGACAACAGGGAACCCTCTAGAGCCCCCTGGGACCCTTCTAGGGCTTTCTAGGATAGTTCTAGAGCCACGAAGAACCCTCTAGAGCTCCCTTGGACCACTTTAGGACCTTCTAGGACCCTATTAGTACCATGAGAAACCTTCTAGAGCCCCCTGGGACCAACTTAGGGCCTTCTAGGACCATTTTAAGACCCCGGGGATCCCTCTAGAGCCCCCTGGGACCCCTTCAGGGCCTTCTAAGATATTTCTAGGGCCCCCAGGGACATTCTAGAGCCGCCTGGAACCACTTAGACCATTCTAGGACCCTTCTAGGAACCCCAGGAACCCTCTAGAGCCCCCAGGGACACACTTAGGGCCTTCTAGGCCCCTTCTAGGACTACGAGAAACGATCTAGAGCCCTCTGGGAACCCCTTAGGTCCTTCTAGGACCCTTCTAGGACCACGAGGAACACTCTAGAGCTGCCTGGGAACCCCTCAGGGCACCTAGGACTCTTCTAGGACCACCAGGAACCCTCTAGAGCCCCCTGGGACCACTTTAGGGCCTTCTAGGATCATTGTAATACCCCGGGGAACCTTCTAGAGCCCCCTGGGACCCCTTTAGAGCCTTCCAGGACCTGTCTAGGACCACCAGGAACCCTTTAGAGCCCCCTGGGACCACTTTAGGGCCCAGGTGCCTTTAGAATGTCTCTGGGGGGCTCTAGATGGGTCTGGGGGCTTTTAAAAGGGTCATGAGAAGCTCTAGAAGGGTCCAGGGGCCTTTATAATGTCTCTGGGGGGCTCTCGAAGGGTCTGGGGGCTTTTAGAAGGGACGTGAGAAGCTCTAGAAGGGTCCAGGGGCCTTTAGAAGGTCTCTGGGGGGTCCAGAGGGATCTGGGGGCCTTTAGAATTGTCCAGATGGGCTCTAGAAGGGTCTTGGCACTTTTAGAAGGGACCCAGGGGGCTCTAGAAGGGTCCAGGGGCTTTTAGAAGGGACGTGAGAAGCTCTAGAAGTTAGGGGTTAGTGTTAGGGTTAGGGTCATTAGGGTTAGGGTAAGGGGTTAGGGGTTATGGTTAGAGTTAGGGTTTAGGGTTAGGGGTTAGGGGTTAGGGTTAGGGGTTAGAGTTAGGGGTTAGGGTTAGGGGTTAGGGGTTAGGGTTAGGGTTAGGGGTTATGGTTAGAGTTAGGGTTAGGGGTTGGGGTTAGGGTTAGTGTTAGGGTTAGGGTTTATGGTTAGGGTTAGGGTTAGGGTCATTAGGGTTAGGGTTAGGGGTTAGGGGTTAGAGTTAGGGGTTAGGGGTTAGGGTTTAGGGTTAGGGTTTAGGGTTAGGGTTAGGGTTGGGTTAGGGTTAGTGTTAGGGTCATTAGGGTTAGGGGTTAGGGTTAGGGGTTAGGTTTAGGGTTAGGGTTAGGGTCATTAGGTTTAGGGTTAGGTTTAGGGTTAGGGTTAGGGTTTAGGGTTAGGGTTTAGGCTTAGGGTTAGGGGTTAGGGTTAGGCTTAGTGGTTAGGGTTAGGGTTAGGTTAGGGTTAGATTAGGGTTAAGGTTAGGGTTAGGGTCATAAGGGTTAGGGTTATGGTTAGGGTTATGGTTATGTTTAGGGGTTAGGGTGAGGGTTAGAGTTTAGGGTTAGGGGTTAGGGTTTGTGGTTAGGGTTAGGGTCAGGGTTGGGTTAGGGTTATGGTTAGGGTTTAGGGTGAGGGTTAGGGTTAGGGTTTAGTGTTATGTGCTTAGGGTTACGGGGTTAGGGTTAGGGTGTAAGGGATTAGGGTTAGGGTTAGGGTGTTAGGGATTAGGGTTAGGGGGATAGGGATTAGGGTTATGGTTATCCGGTTAGGGTCAGGGTTGGGGATAGGGGGTTAGGGTTAAGTGTTAGGGTTAGGGGATTAGTCCTTCTAGAGCCCCTCTAGACAAATCTAAAGGCCTCTAGACCCTTCTAGAGGCCCCCAGAGTCCTTCTAAAGGCCCCCAGATGTCTCTAAAGACCGCCAGAGCCCTTCTAAAGGCCCCCAGACCCTCCTAGAGCTCCACTGGACCCTTCTAAAAGCCCCCAGACCCTTCTAGAGCCCCCCAGAGACCTTCTAAAAGCGACCAGGCCATTCTAGAGCCCATCTGGACCATTCTAACAGCCTCCAGACTCCTCTAGAGCCCCCAGAACTATTTTAAAGGTCCTTGGACCCTTCTAGAGCTTCTCACGTCCCTTCTAAAAGAACCCAGACCTTTCTAGAGCCCCCCAGAGACCTTCTAAAGGCGCCCAGACCCTTCTACAGCCACTCACATCCCTTCTAAATGCCCACAGACCCTTCTAGAGCCCCCCAGAGACCTTCTAAAGGCCCCTGGACCCTTCTAGAGCTTCTCATGACCCTTTTAAAAGCCCCCAGACCCATCTAGAGCCTCCCAGAGACATTCTAAAGGCACCTGGACCCTTCAAGAGCTTCTCACGCCCATTCTAAAAGAACCCAGACCCTTCTAGAGCCCCCCAGAGAGCTTCAAAAAGACCCTGAACCCTTCTAGAGCTTCTTACATCCATTCTAAAAGCCCCCAGACCCTTCTAGAGCCCCCCAGATCCAATCTAAAGATATCTAGAGCCCCCTGGGACCCTTTTAGGGCCTTCTAGGACCCTCCTAGGACCCACGGGTACCCTCTAGAGCCCTCTAGGACCCTTCTAGGGCTTACTTGGACCCTTTTAGAATCACCAGGAACCCTCCAGAGTCCCCTGGGACCCTTCTAGGGCTTTCTAGGACCCTTCTAGGACCACGAGGAACCCTCTAGAGCCCCCTGGGACCCCCTTAGGGCATTCTAGGACCCTTCTAGGGCCCCCAGGGACCCTCTAGAGCCCCCTGGGACCCACTTAGGGCCTTCTAAGACCCTTCTAGGACCACCAGGAGCCCTCTATAGCCCTCTGGGACACCTTTTTGCACATTCTAGGACACTTCTAGTGCCCCCAGAGACCCTCTAGAGCTCTCTGGGAGTATTTAGGGCCTACTAGGACCCTTCTAGGATCACCAGGAACCCTCTAGAGCCCTCTGGGACCCACTTAGGGCCTTCTATGACCCTTCTAGGACCACGAGGAACCCTCTAGAGCCCCCTGGGACTTGCTTAAGGCCTTCTAGAACCCTTCTAGGACCAGGAGAAACACTCTAGAGCCCCCTGGGACTCCCTTAGGGCTTTCTAGGATCATTTTAAGACCCTGGGGAACCCTCAAGAGCCTCGTGGGACCCTTAGAGCCTTCTAGGACCCTTCTAGGACCACGAGGATCCCTCTAGAGCCCCCTGGGACCCACTTAGGGCCTTCTAGGACCATTCTAGGACCACAAGGAACCGTCTAGAGCCCCCGGGACACCTTAGGGCCTTCTAGGACCATTCTAGCACCCCCAGTGACCCTCTAGACCCCCATGGACCTTGCTTAAGTCCTTCTAGAACCCTTCTAGGGCCACAAGGAACCCTCTAGACCCCCCTGGGACCCGCTTAGGGCCTTCTAGGTCCATGGTAAAACCCCGGGGAACCCTCTAGAGCACCCTGGGTCCTATTTAAGGCCTTCTAGTACACTTCTAGGGCCCCCAGGGACCTTCGAGAGCCCCCAGGGTCCCCTTAGGGCCTTCTAGGACGTATCTAGGGCCACGAGGAACCATCTAGAGCCCTCTGGGAACCCCTTACGGCCTTCTAGGACCCCTCTAGGGCCCCCAGGGACCCTCTAGAGCCCCCTGGGACACACTTAGGGCCTTCTAGGAGACTTCTAGGACCACGAGAAACCCTCTAGAGCCCCCTGGGACCCCCTTAGGGCCTTCTAGGACCATTTTAAGTCTCCGGGGAACCATCTAGAGCCCCCTGAGACCCCTTAGAACATTCTAGGACCCTTCTATGACCACGAGGAAACCAGATAGAGCCCCCTGGGACCCACTTAGGGCCTTCTAGGTCCATGGTAAGACCCCGGGGAACCCTCTAGAGCACCCTGCGTCCTCTTTAGGGCCTTCTAATACACTTCTAGGGACCCAGGGACTTTCTAGAGGCCCCTGGTTCCCTTTAGAGCCTTCTAGAACCCTTCTAGGAGCCCCAGGAACCCTCTAGAGCCCGCTGGGACCCACTTAGGGCCTTCTAGGACCCTTCTAGGACCACAAGGAACCGCCTAGAGCCCCCTGGGACCCCTTTAGGGCCTTCTAGGACAATTCTAGGGCCGCCAGGTTCCCTCTAGGAACCCCTGGGACCCCTTTAGGGCTTTCTAGGACCATTTTAAGACTCTGGAAATCAATATAGAGCGCCCTGGGACACCTTACAGCATTCTAGGTCCCTTCTAGGACTCCAGGAATCTTCTAGAACCCCCTGGGACCTCCTTAGGGCCTTCTAGGACCCTTTTAGGACCACCAGGAACCCTCTAGAGCCCTCTGGGACCCCCTTAGGTCCTTTTAGGACCCATCTAGACCCCCCAGGAACCCTCTAGATCCCTCTGGGACCCCCTTAGGGCCTTCTAGCACCCTTCTAGGACAACGAGGAACTCTCTAGAGCCCACTGGGACCCCCTTAAGAACTTCAAGGACCCTTCTAGGACCACAAGAAACCATCTAGAACCCCTTGGGACTCACATAGGGCCTTCTAGGATCATTGTAAGACACTGGGGAACCATCTAGAGCGTCGTGGGACCACTTAGAGCCTTCTAGGACGTTTCTAGTACCACAAGGAACCCTCTAGAGCCCCCTGGGACCCATTTAGGGCCTTCTAGGACCCTTCTAGGACCAGAAGGAACCCTCTAGAGCCCCCTGGGACCCCCTTAGGGCCTTCTAGGACAATTCTAGGACACAGGGAACCCTCAAGAGCCCCCTGGGAGCCCCTTAGGGCTTTCTAGGGCCGTGGTAAGACCCTGGGGAACCCTCCAGAGCACCCTGGGTCCTCTTTATTGCATTCTAGTACCCTTCTAGGGCTCCCAGGGGCCTTCTAGAGCGCCCTGGTTACCCTTTGAGCCTTCTAGAACCCTTCTAGGAGCCCCAGGAACCCTCTAGAGCCCGCTGGGACCCACTTAGAGCCTTCGAGGACCCTTCTAGGACCACGAGGAACCCTCTAGAGCCCCCTGGGACCCCCTTAGGGCATTCTAGGACCCTTCTAGGGCCCCCAGGGACCCTCTAGAGCCCCCTGGGACCCACTTAGGGCCTTCTAGGACCCTTCTAGGACCACGAGGAACCCTCTAGAGCCCCCTGGGACTTGCTTAAGGCCTTCTAGGACTCTTCTAGGACCACGAGAAACCATCTAGAGCCCCCTGGGACCCACTTACGGCATTCTAGGTTCATTTTAAGACCCTGGGGAACCCTCTAGAGCCTCGTGGTACCACTTAGAGCCTTGTAGGACCCTTCTAGGACCAGAAGGAACCCTCTAGAGCCCCCTGGGACCCCCTTAGGGCCTTCTAGGACAATTCTAGCGCCCCCAGGGACCCTCTAGAGCCCCCTGGGACACACTTAGGACCTTCTAGGACCCTTCTAGGACACAGGGAACCCTCAAGAGCCCCCTGGGACCCCCTTAGGGCTTTCTAGGGCCATGGTAAGACCCTGGGGAACCCTCCAGAGCACCCTGGGTCCTCTTTAGTGCCTTCTAGTACCCTTCTAGGGCCCCCAGGGACCTTCTAGAGCCCCCTGGTTACCCTTTGAGCCTTCTAGAACCCTTCTAGGAGACCCAGGAACCCTCTAGAGCCCGCTGGGACCCACTTAGGGCCTTCTAGGACCCTTCTAGCACCACAAGGAACCCTCTAGAGCCCCCTGGGACCCCTTTAGGGCCTTCTAGGACAATTCTAGGGCCGCCAGGGTCTGTCTAGAGCCCCCTGGGACCCCTTTAGGGCCTTCTAGGACCCTTCTAGGACCCACGGGTACCCTCTAGAGCCCTCTGGGACCCTTCTAGGCCTTTCTTGGGCCCTTTTAGAATCACCAGGAACCCTCCAGAGTCCCCTGGGACCCTTCTAGGGCTTTCTAGGACCCTTCTAGGACCACGAGGAACCCTCTAGAGCCCCCTGGGACCGTTTTAGGGCCTTCTAGGACCCTTCTAGGACCACGAGAAACCATCTATAGCTCTCTGGGACCCCTTTAGGGCGTTCTAGGACTCTTCTAGGGTCCCCAGAGACCGTCTAGAGCCCCCTGGGATGCCTTAGAGCCTTCGAGGACCCTTCTAGGACCACGAGGAACCCTCTAGAGCCCCCTGGGACCCCCTTAGGGCATTCTAGGACCCTTCTAGGGCCCCCAGGGACCCTCTAGAGCCCCCTGGGACCCACTTAGGGCATTCTAAGACCCTTCTAGGACCACCAGGAGCCCTCTATAGCCCTCTGGGACACCTTTTTGCACATTCTAGGACACTTCTAGTGCCCCCAGAGACCCTCTAGAGCTCCCTGGGAGTCTTTAGGGCCTACAAGGACCCTTCTAGGATCACCAGGATCCCTCTAGAGCCCTCTGGGACCCACTTAGGGCCTTCTAGGACCCTTCTAGGACCACGAGGAACCCTCTAGAGCCCCCTGGGACTTGCTTAAGGCCTTCTAGAACACTTCTAGGACCACCAGGAGCCCTCTAGAGCCCCCTAGGACCCACTTAGGGCCTTCTAGGACTCTTCTAGTACCCCCAGGGACTCTCTAGAGCCCCCTGGGACCCTTTGAGGGCCTTCTAGGACCCTCCTAGGACCCACGGGTACCCTCTAGAGCCCTCTGGGACCCTTCTAGGGCTTTCTAGGACCCTTCTAGGACCACAAGGAACCCTCTAGAGCCCCCTGGGACCATTTTAGGGCCTTCAAGGACCCTTCTAGGACCACGAGAAACCATTTATAGCTCTCTGGGACCCCTTTAGTGCGTTCTAGGACTCTTCTAGGGTCCCCAGAGACCGTCTAGAGCCCCCTGGGATGCCTTAGAGCCTTCGAGGACCCTTCTAGGACCACGAGGAACCCTCTAGAGCCCCCTGGGACCACCTTAGGGCATACTAGGACCCTCCAAGGGCCCCCAGGGACCCTCTAGAGCCCCCTGGGACCCACTTAGGGCCTTCTAAGACCCTTCTAGGACAACCAGGAGCCCTCTATAGCCACCTAGGACCCACTTAGGGCCTTCTAGGACTCTTCTAGTACACCCAGGGACGCTCTAGAGCCCCCTGGGACCCTTTTAGGGCCTTCTAGGACCCTCCTAGGACGCTCGGGTACCCTCTAGAGCCCTCTGGGACCCTTCTAGGGCTTTCTTGGACCCTTTTAGAATCACCAGGAACCCTCCAGAGTCCACTGGGACCCTTCTAGGGCTTTCTAGGACACTTCTAGGACCACGAGGAACCCTCTAGAGCCCCCTGGGACCCCCTTAGGGCATTCTAGGACCCTTCAAGTGCCCCCAGGGACCCTCTAGAGCCCCCTGGGACCCACTTAGGGCCTTCTAAGACCCTTCTAGGACTACCAGGAGCCCTCTATAGCCCTCTGGGACACCTTTTTGCACATTCTAGGACACTTCTAGTGCCCCCAGAGACCCTCTAGAGCTCCCTGGGAGTCTTTAGGGCCTACTAGGGCCCTTCTAGGATCACCAGGAACCCTCTAGAGCCCTCTGGGACCCACTTAGGGCCTTCTAGGACCCTTCTAGGACCACGAGGAACCCTCTAGAGCCCGCTGGGACCCCCTTAGGGCATTCTAGGACCCTTCTAGGACCACCAGAGACCCTCTAGAGCTCCCTGGGAGTCTTTAGGGCCTACTAAGGCCCTTCTAGGATCACCAGGAACCCTCTAGAGCCCTCTGGGACCCACTTAGGGCATTCTAGGTCCCTTCTAGGACCACGAGGAACCCTCTAGAGCCCGCTGGGACTCCCTTAGGGCATTCTAGGACCCTTCTAGGGCCCCAGGGACACTCTAGAGCCCCCTGGGACTCCTTAGGGCCTACTAGGACCCTTCTAGGACCACGAGAAACCCTCTAGAGCCCCCTGGTATCTCCTTAGGTCCTTCTAGGACCGTTCTAGGGTCACCAGGAACCCTCTAGAGCCCTCTGGGACCCACTTAGGGCCTTCTAGGACCCTTCTAGGACCACGAGGAACTCTCTAGAGCCCCCTGGGACTTGCTTAAGGCCTTCTAGGACTCTTCTAGGACCATGAGAAACCATCTAGAGCCCCCTTGGACCAACTTAGGGCGTTCTAGGTTCATTTTAAGACCCTGGGGAACCCTCTACAGCCTCGTGGTACCACTTAGAGCCTTGTAGAACCCTTCTAGGACCAGAAGGAACCCTCTAGAGCCCTCTGGGACCCCCTTAGGGCCTTCTTTGACCATGGTAAGACCCTGGGGAACCCTCCAGAGAACCCTGGGTCCTCTTTAGTGCCTTCTAGTACCCTTCTAGGGCCCCCAGGGACCTTCTAGAGCCCCCTGGTTACACTTTGAGCCTTCTAGAACCCTTCTAGGAGCCCCAGGAACCCTCTAGAGCTTCCTGAGACCCACTTAGGGCCTTCTAGGACCCTTCTAGGACGGCGAGGAACCCTCTAGAGCCCTCTGGGACCCCCTTAGGGCCTTCTAGGGCCCTTCTAGTTCCAGCAGGGACCCTCTAGAGCCCCCTGGGACACACTTAGGGCCTTCTAGGACAATTTTAAGACTCTCTGGAACCATCTAGAGCCCCCTGGGAAATTTTAGAGCATTCTAGGACCCTTCTAGGACCCCAGGAAAATTCTAGAACCCCCTGGGACCAACTTAGGGCCTTCTAGTACCGTTCTAGGACCACCAGGAACCCTCTAGAGCCCCCTGTGACCCCCTTAGGGCTTTCTAGGACCCTTCTTGGACCACCAGGAACCCTCTAGAGCCCCCTGTGACACTCTTAGGGCCTTCTAGGACTCTTCTAGGACCACGAGGAAACCATCTAGAGCCCCCTGGGTCCCGCTTAGGGCCTTCTAGTACCATGGTAAGACCCCGGGGAACCCTCTAGAGCACCCTGGGTCCTCTTTAGAGCCTTCTAGGACCCTTCTAGGACCACCAGGAACGCTCTAGAGCCCCCTGGGACCCACTTAGGGCCATCTAGGGGTCTTCTAGGACCACGAGTAACCATCTAGAGACCCGTGGGATGACTTAAGGGCCTTCTAGGGGTCTTCTAGGACCACGAGTAACCATCTAGAGACTTGTGGGACCACTTAAGGGCCTTCTTGGACCCTTCTTGGTCCACCAGAGACCCTCTAGAGCCCCATGGGACGCCTTAGAGCCTTCTAGGTCCATTCTATGAGCCCCAGGAACCCCATAGAGCCCCCTGGGACCCCTTTAGGGCCTTCTAGGACCCTTCTAGGACCACCAGGAGCCCTCTAGAGCCCCCTAGGACCCACTTAGGGCCTTCTAGGACTCTTCTAGTACCCCCAGGGACCCTCTAGAGCCCCCTGGGACCCTTTTAGGGCCTTCTAGGACCCTCCTAGGACCCACGGGTACCCTCTAGAGCCCTCTGGGACCCTTCTAGGCCTTTCTTGGACCCTTTTAGAATCACCAGGAACCCTCCAGAGTCCCCTGGGACCCTTCTAGGGCTTTCGAGGACCCTTCTAGGACCACGAGGAACCCTCTAGAGCCCCCTGGGACCATTTTAGGGCCTTCTAGGACCCTTCTAGGACCACGAGAAACCATCTATAGCTCTCTGGGACTCCTTTAGGGCGTTCTAGGACTCTTCTAGGGTCCCCAGAGACCGTCTAGAGCCCCCTGGGATGCCTTAGAGCCTTCGAGGACCCTTCTAGGACCACGAGGAACCCTCTAGAGCCCCCTGGGACCCCCTTAGGGCATTCTAGGACCCTTCTAGGGCCCCCAGGGACCCTCTAGAGCCCCCTGGGACCCACTTAGGGCCTTCTAAGACCCTTCTAGGACCACCAGGAGCCCTCTATAGCCCTCTGGGACACCTTTTTGCACATTCTAGGACCCTTCCAGTGCCCCCAGAGACCCTCTAGTGCTCCCTGGGTGTCTTTAGGGCCTACTAGGGCCCTTCTAGGATAACCAGGAACCCTCTAGAGCTCCCTGGGAGTCCTTAGGGCCTTCTAGGACCCATCTAGGACCACGAGGAACCCTCTAGAGCCCACTGGGACTTGCTTAAGGCCTTCTAGAACCCTTCTAGGACCAGGAGAAACACTCTAGAGCCCCCTGGGACTCCCTTAGGTCCTTCTAGGACTATTCTAGAGCCCCCAGGGACCCTCTAGAGCCCCCTGGGACCCCCTTAGGGCCTCTAGGAGACTTCTAGGACCACGAGAAACCCTCTAGAGCCCCCTGGGACAACCTTAGGGCCTTCTAGGACCATTTTAAGTCTCCGGGGAACCATCTAGAGCCCCCTGGGACGCCTTAGAGCACTCTAGGACCCTTCTATGACCACGAGGAACCTTCTAGAACCCCCTGGGACCCACTTAGGGATGTCTAGGACCCTTCTCGGACCACCAGGAGGCCTCTATAGCCCTCTGGGACACCTTTTTGCACATTCTAGGACACTTCTAGTGCCCCCAGAGACCCTCTAGAGCTCCCTGGGAGTCTTTAGGGCCTACTAGGGCCCTTCTAGGATCACCAGGAAGCCTCTATAGCCCTCTGGGACCCTCTTTGCGCCTTCTAGGACCCTTCTAGTGCCCCCAGGGACACTCTAGAGCCCCCTGGGACAACTTAGGACCTACTAGGACCCTTCTAGGACCACAAGAAACCCTCTAGAGCCCCCTGGGACCTCCTTAGGTCCTTCTAGGACCCTTCTAGGGTCACCAGGAACCCTCTAGAGCCCGCTAGGACCCGCTTAGGGTCTTTTAGGACCCTTCTAGGACCACGAGGAAGTCTCTAGAGCCCCCTGGGACTTGCTTAAGGCCTTCTAGGACTCTTCTAGGACCACGAGAAACCATCTAGAGCCCCCTGGGACCCACTTAGGGCATTCTAGGTTCATTTTAAGACCCTGGGGAACCCTCTAGAGCCTCGTGGTACCACTTAGCCTTGTAGGACCCTTCTAGGACCAGAAGGAACCCTCTAAAGCCCCCTGGGACCCCCTTAGGGCTTTCTAGGGCCTTGGTAAGACCCTGGGGAACCCTCCAGAGCACCCTGGGTCCTCTTTAGTGCCTTCTAGTACCCTTCTAGGGCCCCCAGGGACATTCTAGAGCCCCCTGGTTACCCTTTGAGCCTTCTAGAACCCTTCTAGGAGCCCCAAGAACCCTCTAGAGCCCGCTGGGACCCCCTTAGGGCCTTCTAGGACCCTTCTAGGACCACCAGGAACGCTCTAGAGCCCCCTGGGACCCACTTAGGGCCATCTAGGGGTCTTCTAGGACCACGAGTAACCATCTAGAGACCCGTGGGATGACTTAAGGGCCTTCTAGGGGTCTTCTAGGACCACGAGTAACCATCTAGAGACTTGTGGGACCACTTAAGGGCCTTCTTGGACCCTTCTTGGTCCACCAGAGACCCTCTAGAGCCCCATGGGACGCCTTAGAGCCTTCTAGGTCCATTCTATGAGCCCCAGGAACCCCATAGAGCCCCCTGGGACCCCTTTAGGGCCTTCTAGGACCCTTCTAGGACCACCAGGAGCCCTCTAGAGCCCCCTAGGACCCACTTAGGGCCTTCTAGGACTCTTCTAGTACCCCCAGGGACCCTCTAGAGCCCCCTGGGACCCTTTTAGGGCCTTCTAGGACCCTCCTAGGACCCACGGGTACCCTCTAGAGCCCTCTGGGACCCTTCTAGGCCTTTCTTGGACCCTTTTAGAATCACCAGGAACCCTCCAGAGTCCCCTGGGACCCTTCTAGGGCTTTCGAGGACCCTTCTAGGACCACGAGGAACCCTCTAGAGCCCCCTGGGACCATTTTAGGGCCTTCTAGGACCCTTCTAGGACCACGAGAAACCATCTATAGCTCTCTGGGACTCCTTTAGGGCGTTCTAGGACTCTTCTAGGGTCCCCAGAGACCGTCTAGAGCCCCCTGGGATGCCTTAGAGCCTTCGAGGACCCTTCTAGGACCACGAGGAACCCTCTAGAGCCCCCTGGGACCCCCTTAGGGCATTCTAGGACCCTTCTAGGGCCCCCAGGGACCCTCTAGAGCCCCCTGGGACCCACTTAGGGCCTTCTAAGACCCTTCTAGGACCACCAGGAGCCCTCTATAGCCCTCTGGGACACCTTTTTGCACATTCTAGGACCCTTCCAGTGCCCCCAGAGACCCTCTAGTGCTCCCTGGGTGTCTTTAGGGCCTACTAGGGCCCTTCTAGGATAACCAGGAACCCTCTAGAGCTCCCTGGGAGTCCTTAGGGCCTTCTAGGACCCATCTAGGACCACGAGGAACCCTCTAGAGCCCACTGGGACTTGCTTAAGGCCTTCTAGAACCCTTCTAGGACCAGGAGAAACACTCTAGAGCCCCCTGGGACTCCCTTAGGTCCTTCTAGGACTATTCTAGAGCCCCCAGGGACCCTCTAGAGCCCCCTGGGACCCCCTTAGGGCCTCTAGGAGACTTCTAGGACCACGAGAAACCCTCTAGAGCCCCCTGGGACAACCTTAGGGCCTTCTAGGACCATTTTAAGTCTCCGGGGAACCATCTAGAGCCCCCTGGGACGCCTTAGAGCACTCTAGGACCCTTCTATGACCACGAGGAACCTTCTAGAACCCCCTGGGACCCACTTAGGGATGTCTAGGACCCTTCTCGGACCACCAGGAGGCCTCTATAGCCCTCTGGGACACCTTTTTGCACATTCTAGGACACTTCTAGTGCCCCCAGAGACCCTCTAGAGCTCCCTGGGAGTCTTTAGGGCCTACTAGGGCCCTTCTAGGATCACCAGGAAGCCTCTATAGCCCTCTGGGACCCTCTTTGCGCCTTCTAGGACCCTTCTAGTGCCCCCAGGGACACTCTAGAGCCCCCTGGGACAACTTAGGACCTACTAGGACCCTTCTAGGACCACAAGAAACCCTCTAGAGCCCCCTGGGACCTCCTTAGGTCCTTCTAGGACCCTTCTAGGGTCACCAGGAACCCTCTAGAGCCCGCTAGGACCCGCTTAGGGTCTTTTAGGACCCTTCTAGGACCACGAGGAAGTCTCTAGAGCCCCCTGGGACTTGCTTAAGGCCTTCTAGGACTCTTCTAGGACCACGAGAAACCATCTAGAGCCCCCTGGGACCCACTTAGGGCATTCTAGGTTCATTTTAAGACCCTGGGGAACCCTCTAGAGCCTCGTGGTACCACTTAGAGCCTTGTAGGACCCTTCTAGGACCAGAAGGAACCCTCTAAAGCCCCCTGGGACCCCCTTAGGGCTTTCTAGGGCCTTGGTAAGACCCTGGGGAACCCTCCAGAGCACCCTGGGTCCTCTTTAGTGCCTTCTAGTACCCTTCTAGGGCCCCCAGGGACATTCTAGAGCCCCCTGGTTACCCTTTGAGCCTTCTAGAACCCTTCTAGGAGCCCCAAGAACCCTCTAGAGCCCGCTGGGACCCCCTTAGGGCCTTCTAGGACCCTTCTAGGACCACAAGGAACCCTCTAGAGCCCCCTGGGACCCCTTTAGGGCCTTCTAGGACAATTCTAGGGCCGCCAGGGTCCGTCTAGAGCCCCCTGGGACCCCTTTAGGGCCTTCTAGGACCACCAGGAGCCCTCTAGAGCCCCCTAGGACCCACTTAGGGCCTTCTAGGACTCTTCTAGTACCCCCAGGGACCCTCTAGAGCCCCCTGGGTCCCACTTAGGGCCTTCTAGGACTCTTCTAGTACCCCCAGGGACCCTCTAGAGCCCCCTGGGACCCTTTTAGGGCCTTCTAGGACCCTCCTAGGACCCACGGGTACCCTCTAGAGCCCTCTGGGACTTTTCTAGGGCTTTCTTGGACCCTTTTAGAATCACCAGGAACCCTCCAGAGTCCCCTGGGACCCTTCTAGGGCTTTCTAGGACCCTTCTAGGACAACGAGGAACCCTCTAGAGCCCCCTGGGACCCTCTTAGAGCCTTCTAGGAAGCTTCTAGGACCACGAGGAACCCTCTAGAGCCCCCTGGGACTTGCTTAAGGCCTCCTAGAACCCTTCTAGGACCAGGAGAAACACTCTAGGGCCCCCTGGGACTCCCTTAGGGCCTTCTAGGATCATTGTAAGACCCTGGGGAACCCTCAAGAGCCTCGTGGGACCCCTTAGAGCCTTCTAGGACCCTTCTAGGACCACGAGGATCCCTCTAGAACCACCTGGGACCCACTTAGGGCCTTCTAGGACCATTCTAGGACCACAAGGAACCGTCTAGAGCCCCCTGGAACACCTTAGGGCCTTCTAGGGCTCTTCTAGCGCCCCCAGGGACCCTCTAGTCCCCCCTGGAATTGCTTAAGGTCTTCTAGAACCCTTCTAGGGCCACGAGGAACCCTCTAGAGCCCTCTGGGAACCCCTTAGGGCCTTCTAGGACCCGTCTAGGACCACGAGGAACCATCTAGAGCCCTCTGGGAACCACTTAGGGCCTTCTAGGACACTTCTAGTGCCCCCAGGGACCCTCTAGAGCCCCCTGGGACCCCCTTAGTGCCTTCTAGGACCATTTTAAGTCTCCGGGGAACCATCTAGAGCCCCCTGAGACCACTTAGAACATTCCAGGACCCTTCTATGACCACGAGGAACATTCTAGAACCCCCTGGGACTCCCTTAGGTCATTCTAGGACCCTTCTAGCGCCCCCAGGGACCCTCTAGAGCCCCCTGGGACCCACTTAGGGCCTTCTAAGACCCTTCTAGGACCACCAGGAGCCCTCTATAGCCCTCTGGGACACTCTTTGCGCCTTCTAGGACACTTCTAGTGCCCCCAGGGACACTCTAGAGCCCCCTGGGACTCCTTAGGGCCTACTAGGACCCTTCTAGGACCACGAGAAACCCTCTAGAGCCCCCTGGGACCTCCTTAGGTCCTTCTAGGACCGTTCTAGGGTCACCAGGAACCCTCTAGAGCCCGCTGCGACCCACTTAGGGCCTTCTAGGACCACGAGGAACTCTCTAGAGCCCCCTGGGACTTGCTTAAGGCCTTCTAGGACTCTTCTAGGACCACGAGAAACCATCTAGAGCCCCCTGGGACCCACTTAGGGCATTCTAGGTTCATTTTAAGACCCTGGGGAACCCTCTAGAGCCTCGTGGTACCACTTAGAGCCTTGTAGGACCCTTCTAGGACCAGAAGGAACCCTCTAGAGCCCCCTGGGACCCACTTAGGACCTTCTAGGACAATTCTAGTGCCACCAGGTACCCTCAAGAGCCCCCTGGGACCCCCTTAGGGCTTTCTAGGGCCATGGTAAGACCCTGGGGAACCCTCCAGAGCACCCTGGGTCCTCTTTAGTGCCTTCTAGTACCCTTCTAGGGCCCCCAGGGACCTTCTAGAGCCCCCTGGTTACCCTTTGAGCCTTCTAGAACCCTTCTAGGAGCCCCAGGAACCCTCTAGAGCCCGCTGGGACCCCCTTAGGGCCTTCTAGGACCCTTCTAGGACCACAAGGAACCCTCTAGAGCCCCCTGGGACCCCTTTAGGGCCTTCTAGGACAATTCTAGGGCTGCCAGGGTCCGTCTAGAGCCCCCTGGGACCCCTTTAGGGCCTTCTAGGACCCTTCTAGGACCACCAGGAGCCCTCTAGAGCCCCCTAGGACCCACTTAGGGCCTTCTAGGACTCTTCTAGTACCCCCAGGGACCCTCTAGAGCCCCCTGGGACCCTTTTAGGGCCTTCTAGGACCCTCCTAGGACCCACGGGTACCCTCTAGAGCCCTCTGGGACCCTTCCAGGCCTTTCTTGGACCCTTTTAGAATCACCAGGAACCCTCCAGAGTCCCCTGGGACCATTCTAGGGCCTTCTAGGACTCTTCTAGTACCCCCAGGGACTCTCTAGAGCCCCCTGGGACCCTTTTAGGGCCTTCTAGGACCCTCCTAGGACCCACGGGTACCCTCTAGAGCCCTCTGGGACCCTTCTAGGGCTTTCTAGGACCCTTCTAGGACCACAAGGAACCCTCTAGAGCCCCCTGGGACAATTTTAGGGCCTTCTAGGACCCTTCTAGGACCACGAGAAACCATTTATAGCTCTCTGGGACCCCTTTAGGGCGTTCTAGGACTCTTCTAGGGTCCCCAGAGACCGTCTAGAGCCCCCTGGGATGCCTTAGAGCCTTCGAGGACCCTTCTAGGACCACGAGGAACCCTCTAGAGCCCCCTGGGACCACCTTAGGGCATACTAGGACCCTCCAAGGGCCCCCAGGGACCCTCTAGAGCCCCCTGGGACCCACTTAGGGCCTTCTAAGACCCTTCTAGGACAACCAGGAGCCCTCTATAGCCACCTAGGACCCACTTAGGGCCTTCTAGGACTCTTCTAGTACACCCAGGGACGCTCTAGAGCCCCCTGGGACCCTTTTAGGGCCTTCTAGGACCCTCCTAGGACGCTCGGGTACCCTCTAGAGCCCTCTGGGACCCTTCTAGGGCTTTCTTGGACCCTTTTAGAATCACCAGGAACCCTCCAGAGTCCACTGGGACCCTTGTAGGGCTTTCTAGGACCCTTCTAGGACCACGAGGAACCCTCTAGAGCCCCCTGGGATCCCCTTAGGGCATTCTAGGACCCTTCAAGTGCCCCCAGGGACCCTCTAGAGCCCCCTGGGACCCACTTAGGGCCTTCTAAGACCCTTCTAGGACTACCAGGAGCCCTCTATAGCCCTCTGGGACACCTTTTTGCACATTCTAGGACACTTCTAGTGCCCCCAGAGACCCTCTAGAGCTCCCTGGGAGTCTTTAGGGCCTACTAGGGCCCTTCTAGGATCACCAGGAACCCTCTAGAGCCCTCTGGGACCCACTTAGGGCCTTCTAGGACCCTTCTAGGACCACGAGGAACCCTCTAGAGCCCGCTGGGACCCCCTTAGGGCATTCTAGGACCCTTCTAGGACCACCAGAGACCCTCTAGAGCTCCCTGGGAGTCTTTAGGGCCTACTAAGGCCCTTCTAGGATCACCAGGAACCCTCTAGAGCCCTCTGGGACCCACTTAGGGCATTCTAGGTCCCTTCTAGGACCACGAGGAACACTCTAGAGCCCGCTGGGACTCCCTTAGGGCATTCTAGGACCCTTCTAGGGCCCCAGGGACACTCTAGAGCCCCCTGGGACTCCTTAGGGCCTACTAGGACCCTTCTAGGACCACGAGAAACCCTCTAGAGCCCCCTGGTATCTCCTTAGGTCCTTCTAGGACCGTTCTAGGGTCACCAGGAACCCTCTAGAGCCCTCTGGGACCCACTTAGGGCCTTCTAGGACCCTTCTAGGACCACGAGGAACTCTCTAGAGCCCCCTGGGACTTGCTTAAGGCCTTCTAGGACTCTTCTAGGACCATGAGAAACCATCTAGAGCCCCCTTGGACCAACTTAGGGCGTTCTAGGTTCATTTTAAGACCCTGGGGAACCCTCTACAGCCTCGTGGTACCACTTAGAGCCTTGTAGAACCCTTCTAGGACCAGAAGGAACCCTCTAGAGCCCTCTGGGACCCCCTTAGGGCCTTCTTTGACCATGGTAAGACCCTGGGGAACCCTCCAGAGAACCCTGGGTCCTCTTTAGTGCCTTCTAGTACCCTTCTAGGGCCCCCAGGGACCTTCTAGAGCCCCCTGGTTACCCTTTGAGCCTTCTAGAACCCTTCTAGGAGCCCCAGGAACCCTCTAGAGCTTCCTGAGACCCACTTAGGGCCTTCTAGGACCCTTCTAGGACGGCGAGGAACCCTCTAGAGCCCTCTGGGACCCCCTTAGGGCCTTCTAGGGCCCTTCTAGTTCCAGCAGAGACCCTCTAGAGCCCCCTGGGACACACTTAGGGCCTTCTAGGACAATTTTAAGACTCTCTGGAACCATCTAGAGCCCCCTGGGAAATTTTAGAGCATTCTAGGACCCTTCTAGGACCCCAGGAAAATTCTAGAACCCCCTGGGACCAACTTAGGGCCTTCTAGTACCGTTCTAGGACCACCAGGAACCCTCTAGAGCCCCCTGTGACCCCCTTAGGGCTTTCTAGGACCCTTCTTGGACCACCAGGAACCCTCTAGAGCCCCCTGTGACACTCTTAGGGCCTTCTAGGACTCTTCTAGGACCACGAGGAAACCATCTAGAGCCCCCTGGGTCCCGCTTAGGGCCTTCTAGGACCATGGTAAGACCCCGGGGAACCCTCTAGAGCACCCTGGGTCCTCTTTAGAGCCTTCTAGGACCCTTCTAGGACCACCAGGAACGCTCTAGAGCCCCCTGGGACCCACTTAGGGCCATCTAGGGGTCTTCTAGGACCACGAGTAACCATCTAGAGACCCGTGGGATGACTTAAGGGCCTTCTAGGGGTCTTCTAGGACCACGAGTAACCATCTAGAGACTTGTGGGACCACTTAAGGGCCTTCTTGGACCCTTCTTGGTCCACCAGAGACCCTCTAGAGCCCCATGGGACGCCTTAGAGCCTTCTAGGTCCATTCTATGAGCCCCAGGAACCCCATAGAGCCCCCTGGGACCCCTTTAGGGCCTTCTAGGACCCTTCTAGGACCACCAGGAGCCCTCTAGAGCCCCCTAGGACCCACTTAGGGCCTTCTAGGACTCTTCTAGTACCCCCAGGGACCCTCTAGAGCCCCCTGGGACCCTTTTAGGGCCTTCTAGGACCCTCCTAGGACCCACGGGTACCCTCTAGAGCCCTCTGGGACCCTTCTAGGCCTTTCTTGGACCCTTTTAGAATCACCAGGAACCCTCCAGAGTCCCCTGGGACCCTTCTAGGGCTTTCGAGGACCCTTCTAGGACCACGAGGAACCCTCTAGAGCCCCCTGGGACCATTTTAGGGCCTTCTAGGACCCTTCTAGGACCACGAGAAACCATCTATAGCTCTCTGGGACTCCTTTAGGGCGTTCTAGGACTCTTCTAGGGTCCCCAGAGACCGTCTAGAGCCCCCTGGGATGCCTTAGAGCCTTCGAGGACCCTTCTAGGACCACGAGGAACCCTCTAGAGCCCCCTGGGACCCCCTTAGGGCATTCTAGGACCCTTCTAGGGCCCCCAGGGACCCTCTAGAGCCCCCTGGGACCCACTTAGGGCCTTCTAAGACCCTTCTAGGACCACCAGGAGCCCTCTATAGCCCTCTGGGACACCTTTTTGCACATTCTAGGACCCTTCCAGTGCCCCCAGAGACCCTCTAGTGCTCCCTGGGTGTCTTTAGGGCCTACTAGGGCCCTTCTAGGATAACCAGGAACCCTCTAGAGCTCCCTGGGAGTCCTTAGGGCCTTCTAGGACCCATCTAGGACCACGAGGAACCCTCTAGAGCCCACTGGGACTTGCTTAAGGCCTTCTAGAACCCTTCTAGGACCAGGAGAAACACTCTAGAGCCCCCTGGGACTCCCTTAGGTCCTTCTAGGACTATTCTAGAGCCCCCAGGGACCCTCTAGAGCCCCCTGGGACCCCCTTAGGGCCTCTAGGAGACTTCTAGGACCACGAGAAACCCTCTAGAGCCCCCTGGGACAACCTTAGGGCCTTCTAGGACCATTTTAAGTCTCCGGGGAACCATCTAGAGCCCCCTGGGACGCCTTAGAGCACTCTAGGACCCTTCTATGACCACGAGGAACCTTCTAGAACCCCCTGGGACCCACTTAGGGATGTCTAGGACCCTTCTCGGACCACCAGGAGGCCTCTATAGCCCTCTGGGACACCTTTTTGCACATTCTAAGACACTTCTAGTGCCCCCAGAGACCCTCTAGAGCTCCCTGGGAGTCTTTAGGGCCTACTAGGGCCCTTCTAGGATCACCAGGAAGCCTCTATAGCCCTCTGGGACCCTCTTTGCGCCTTCTAGGACCCTTCTAGTGCCCCCAGGGACACTCTAGAGCCCCCTGGGACAACTTAGGACCTACTAGGACCCTTCTAGGACCACAAGAAACCCTCTAGAGCCCCCTGGGACCTCCTTAGGTCCTTCTAGGACCCTTCTAGGGTCACCAGGAACCCTCTAGAGCCCGCTAGGACCCGCTTAGGGTCTTTTAGGACCCTTCTAGGACCACGAGGAAGTCTCTAGAGCCCCCTGGGACTTGCTTAAGGCCTTCTAGGACTCTTCTAGGACCACGAGAAACCATCTAGAGCCCCCTGGGACCCACTTAGGGCATTCTAGGTTCATTTTAAGACCCTGGGGAACCCTCTAGAGCCTCGTGGTACCACTTAGAGCCTTGTAGGACCCTTCTAGGACCAGAAGGAACCCTCTAAAGCCCCCTGGGACCCCCTTAGGGCTTTCTAGGGCCTTGGTAAGACCCTGGGGAACCCTCCAGAGCACCCTGGGTCCTCTTTAGTGCCTTCTAGTACCCTTCTAGGGCCCCCAGGGACCTTCTAGAGCCCCCTGGTTACCCTTTGAGCCTTCTAGAACCCTTCTAGGAGCCCCAAGAACCCTCTAGAGCCCGCTGGGACCCCCTTAGGGCCTTCTAGGACCCTTCTAGGACCACAAGGAACCCTCTAGAGCCCCCTGGGACCCCTTTAGGGCCTTCTAGGACAATTCTAGGGCCGCCAGGGTCCGTCTAGAGCCCCCTGGGACCCCTTTAGGGCCTTCTAGGACCACCAGGAGCCCTCTAGAGCCCCCTAGGACCCACTTAGGGCCTTCTAGGACTCTTCTAGTACCCCCAGGGACCCTCTAGAGCCCCCTGGGTCCCACTTAGGGCCTTCTAGGACTCTTCTAGTACCCCCAGGGACCCTCTAGAGCCCCCTGGGACCCTTTTAGGGCCTTCTAGGACCCTCCTAGGACCCACGGGTACCCTCTAGAGCCCTCTGGGACTTTTCTAGGGCTTTCTTGGACCCTTTTAGAATCACCAGGAACCCTCCAGAGTCCCCTGGGACCCTTCTAGGGCTTTCTAGGACCCTTCTAGGACAACGAGGAACCCTCTAGAGCCCCCTGGGACCCTCTTAGAGCCTTCTAGGAAGCTTCTAGGACCACGAGGAACCCTCTAGAGCCCCCTGGGACTTGCTTAAGGCCTCCTAGAACCCTTCTAGGACCAGGAGAAACACTCTAGGGCCCCCTGGGACTCCCTTAGGGCCTTCTAGGATCATTGTAAGACCCTGGGGAACCCTCAAGAGCCTCGTGGGACCCCTTAGAGCCTTCTAGGACCCTTCTAGGACCACGAGGATCCCTCTAGAACCACCTGGGACCCACTTAGGGCCTTCTAGGACCATTCTAGGACCACAAGGAACCGTCTAGAGCCCCCTGGAACACCTTAGGGCCTTCTAGGGCTCTTCTAGCGCCCCCAGGGACCCTCTAGTCCCCCCTGGAATTGCTTAAGGTCTTCTAGAACCCTTCTAGGGCCACGAGGAACCCTCTAGAGCCCTCTGGGAACCCCTTAGGGCCTTCTAGGACCCGTCTAGGACCACGAGGAACCATCTAGAGCCCTCTGGGAACCACTTAGGGCCTTCTAGGACACTTCTAGTGCCCCCAGGGACCCTCTAGAGCCCCCTGGGACCCCCTTAGTGCCTTCTAGGACCATTTTAAGTCTCCGGGGAACCATCTAGAGCCCCCTGAGACCACTTAGAACATTCCAGGACCCTTCTATGACCACGAGGAACATTCTAGAACCCCCTGGGACTCCCTTAGGTCATTCTAGGACCCTTCTAGCGCCCCCAGGGACCCTCTAGAGCCCCCTGGGACCCACTTAGGGCCTTCTAAGACCCTTCTAGGACCACCAGGAGCCCTCTATAGCCCTCTGGGACACTCTTTGCGCCTTCTAGGACACTTCTAGTGCCCCCAGGGACACTCTAGAGCCCCCTGGGACTCCTTAGGGCCTACTAGGACCCTTCTAGGACCACGAGAAACCCTCTAGAGCCCCCTGGGACCTCCTTAGGTCCTTCTAGGACCGTTCTAGGGTCACCAGGAACCCTCTAGAGCCCGCTGCGACCCACTTAGGGCCTTCTAGGACCACGAGGAACTCTCTAGAGCCCCCTGGGACTTGCTTAAGGCCTTCTAGGACTCTTCTAGGACCACGAGAAACCATCTAGAGCCCCCTGGGACCCACTTAGGGCATTCTAGGTTCATTTTAAGACCCTGGGGAACCCTCAAGAGCATCGTGGTACCACTTAGAGCCTTGTAGGACCCTTCTAGGACCAGAAGGAACCCTCTAGAGCCCCCTGGGACCCACTTAGGACCTTCTAGGACAATTCTAGTGCCACCAGGGACCCTCAAGAGCCCCCTGGGACCCCCTTAGGGCTTTCTAGGGCCATGGTAAGACCCTGGGGAACCCTCCAGAGCACCCTGGGTCCTCTTTAGTGCCTTCTAGTACCCTTCTAGGGCCCCCAGGGACCTTCTAGAGCCCCCTGGTTACCCTTTGAGCCTTCTAGAACCCTTCTAGGAGCCCCAGGAACCCTCTAGAGCCCGCTGGGACCCCCTTAGGGCCTTCTAGGACCCTTCTAGGACCACAAGGAACCCTCTAGAGCCCCCTGGGACCCCTTTAGGGCCTTCTAGGACAATTCTAGGGCTGCCAGGGTCCGTCTAGAGCCCCCGGGACCCCTTTAGGGCCTTCTAGGACCCTTCTAGGACCACCAGGAGCCCTCTAGAGCCCCCTAGGACCCACTTAGGGCCTTCTAGGACTCTTCTAGTACCCCCAGGGACCCTCTAGAGCCCCCTGGGACCCTTTTAGGGCCTTCTAGGACCCTCCTAGGACCCACGGGTACCCTCTAGAGCCCTCTGGGACCCTTCTAGGCCTTTCTTGGACCCTTTTAGAATCACCAGGAACTCTCCAGAGTCCCCTGGGACCATTCTAGGGCTTTCTAGGACCCTTCTAGGACCACGAGGAACCCTCTAGAGCCCCCTGGGACCATTTTAGGGCCTTCTAGGACCCTTCTAGGACCACGAGAAACCATCTATAGCTCTCTGGGACTCCTTTAGGGCGTTCTAGGACTCTTCTAGGGTCCCCAGAGACCGTCTAGAGCCCCCTGGGATGCCTTAGAGCCTTCGAGGACCCTTCTAGGACCACGAGGAGCCCTCTATAGCCCTCTGGGACCCTCTTTGCGCCTTCTAGGACCCTTCTAGTGCCCCCAGGGACACTCTAGAGCCCCCTGGGACTCCTTAGGGCCTACTAGGACCCTTCTAGGACTACGAGAAACCCTCTAGAGCCCCGTGGGACACACTTAGGGCCTTCTAGGACCCTTCTAGGACACAGGGAACCCTCAAGAGCCACCTGGGACCCACTTAGGGCACTCTAGGACCATTCTAGGGCCCCCAGGGACCCTCTAGAGCCCCCTGGGACCCACTTAGGGCCTTCTAAGACCCTTCTAGGACCACCAGGAGCCCTCTAGAGCCCTCTGGGACACCTTTTTGCACGTTCTAGGACACTTCTAGAGCCCCCAGAGACCCTCTAGAGCTCCCTGGGAGTCTTTAGGGCCTACTAGGGCCCTTCTAGGATCAGCAGAAACCCTCTAGAGCCCTCTGGGACCCACTTACGGCCTTCTAGGACCCTTCTAGGACCACGAGGAACCCTCTAGAGCCCCCTGGGACCCACTTAGGGCATTCTAGGACCCTTCTAGGGCCCCCAGGGACCATCTAGAGCCCCCTGGGACCCCCTTAGGGCTTTCTAAGACCCTTCTAGGACCACCAGGAGCCCTCTATAGCCCTCTGGGACCCTCTTTGCGCCTTCTAGGACCCTTCTAGTGCCCCCAGGGACACTCTAGAGCCCACTGGGAATCCTTAGGGCCTACTAGGACCCTTCTACGACCACGAGAAACCCTCTAGAGCCCCCTGGGACCTCCTTAGGTCCTTCTAGGACCGTTCTAGGGTCACCAGGAACCCTCTAGAGCCCGCTGGGACCCACTTAGGGCCTTCTAGGACCCTTCTAGGACCACGAGGAACTCTCTAGAGCCCCCTGGGACTTGCTTAAGGCCTTCTAGGACTCTTCTAGGACCACGAGAAACCATCTAGAGCCCCCTGGGACCCACTTAGGGCATTCTAGGTTCATTTTAAGACCCTGGGGAACCCTCTAGAGCCACGTGGTACCACTTAGAGCCTTGTAGGACCCTTCTAGGACCAGAAGGAACCCTCTAGAGCCCCCTGGGACCCCCTTAGGGCCTTCTTGGACAATTCTAGCGCCCCTAGGGACCCTCTAGAGCCACCTGGGACACACTTAGAGCCTTCTAGGACCCTTCTAGGACACAGGGAACCCTCAAGAGCCTCCTGGGACCCCCTTAGGGCTTTCTAGGGCCATGGTAAGACCCTGGGGAACCCTCCAGAGCACCCTGGGTCCTCTTTAGTGCCTTCTAGTACCCTTCTAGGGCCCCCAGGGACCTTCTAGAGCCCCCTGGTTACCCTTTGAGCCTTCTAGAACCCTTCTAGGAGCCCCAGGAACCCTCTAGAGCCCGCTGGGACTCCCTTAGGGCCTTCTAGGACCCTTCTTGGACCACAAGGAACCCTCTAGAGCCCCCTGGGACCCCTTTAGGGCCTTCTAGGACAATTCTAGGGCCGCCAGGGTCCGTCTAGAGCCCCCTGGGACCCCTTTAGGGCCTTCTAGGACCCTTCTAGGACCACCAGGAGCCCTCTAGAGCCCCCTAGGACCCACTTAGGGCCTTCTAGGACTCTTCTAGTACCCCCAGGGACCCTCTAGAGCCCCCTGGGACCCTTTTAGGGCCTTCTAGGACCCTCCTAGGACCCACGGGTACCCTCTAGAGCCCTCTGCGACCCTTCTAGGGCTTTCTTGGACCCTTTTAGAATCACCAGCAACCCTCTAGAGCCCCCTGGGACCCCCTTAGGGCATTCTAGGACCCTTCTAGGGCCCCCAGGGACCCTCTAGAGCCCCCTGGGACCCCCTTAGGGCTTTCTAAGACCCTTCTAGGACCACCAGGAGCCCTCTATAGCCCTCTGGGACCCTCTTTGCGCCTTCTAGGACCCTTCTAGTGCCCACAGGGACACTCTAGAGCCCCCTGGGACTCCTTAGAGCCTACTAGGACCCTTCTAGGACCACGAGAAACCCTCTAGAGCCCCCTGGGACCTTCTTAGGTCCTTCGAGGACCGTTCTAGGGTCACCAGGAACCCTCTAGAGCCCTCTGGGACCCACTTAGGGCCTTCTAGGACCCTTCTAGGACCACGAGGAACTCTCTAGAGCCCCCTGAGACTTGCTTAAGGCTTTCTAGGACTCTTCTAGGACCACGAGAAACCATCTAGAGCCCCCTGGGACCCACTTAGGGCATTCTAGGTTCATTTTAAGACCCTGGGGAACCCTCTAGAGCCTCGTGGTACCACTTAGAGCCTTGTAGGACCCTTCTAGGACCATAAGGAACCCTCTAGAGCCCTCTGGGACCCCCTTAGGGCCTTCTAGGACAATTCTAGCGCCCCCAGGGACCCTCTAGAGCCCCCTGGGACACACTTAGGGCCTTCTAGGACCATTCTAGGACACAGGGAACCCTCAAGAGCCCCGTGGGACCCACTTAGGGCTTTCTAGGGCCATGGTAAGACCCTGGGGAACCCTCCAGAGCACCCTGGGTCCTCTTTAGTGCCTTCTAGTACCCTCCTAGGGCCCCCAGGGACCTTCTAGAGCCCCCTGGTTACCCTTTGAGCCTTCTAGAACCCTTCTAGGAGCCCCAGGAACCCTCTAGAGCCCGCTGGGACCCCCTTAGGGCCTTCTAGGACCCTTCTAGGACCACAAGGAACCCTCTAGAGCCCCCTGGGACCCCTTTAGGGCCTTCTAGGACAATTCTAGGGCCGCCAGGGTCCGTCTAGAGCCCCCTGGGACCCCTTTAGGGCCTTCTAGGACCCTTCTAGGACCACCAGGAGCCCTCTAGAGCCCCCTAGGACCCACTTAGGGCCTTCTAGGACTCTTCTAGTACCCCCAGGGACCCTCTAGAGCCCCCTGGGACCCTTTTAGGGCCTTCTAGGACCCTCCTAGGACCCACGGGTACCCTCTAGAGCCCTCTGGGACCCTTCTAGGCCTTTCTTGGACCCTTTTAGAATCACCAGGAACCCTCTAGAGCACCCGGGACCCTTCTAGGGCCTTCTAGGACCCTTCTAGGACCACGAGAAACCATCTATAGCTCTCTGGGACCCCTTTAGGGCGTTCTAGGACTCTTCTAGGGTCCCCAGAGACCGTCTAGAGCCCCCTGGGATGCCTTAGAGCCTTCGAGGACCCTTCTAGGACCACGAGGAACCCTCTAGAGCCCGCTGGGACCCCCTTAGGGCATTCTAGGACCCTTCTAGGGCCCCCAGGGACCCTCTAGAGCTCCCTGGGAGTCTTTAGGGCCTACTAGGACCCTTCTAGGATCACCAGGAACCCTCTAGAGCCCCATGGGACCCACTTAGGGCCTTCTAGGACCCTTCTAGGACCACAAGGAACCCTCTAGAGCCCCCTGGGACCCGCTTAGGACATTCTAGGACCCTTCTAGGGCCCCCAGGGACCCTCTAGAGCCCCCTGGGACCCACTTAGGGGTTTCTAAGACCCTTCTAGGATCACCAGGAGCCCTCTATAGCCCTCTGGGACCCTCTTTGCGCCTTCTAGGACCCTTCTAGTGCCCCCAGGGACACGCTAGAGCCCCCTGGGACTATTTAGGGCCTACTAGGACCCTTCTAGGACCACGAGGAACCCTCTAGAGCCCCCTGGGACCCCCTTAGGGCATTCTAGGACCCTTCTAGGGCCCCCAGGGACCCTCTAGAGCCCCCTGGGACCCCCTTAGGGCTTTCTAAGACCCTTCTAGGACCACCAGGAGCCCTCTATAGCCCTCTGGGACCCTCTTTGCGCCTTCTAGGACCCTTCTAGTGCCCACAGGGACACTCTAGAGCCCCCTGGGACTCCTTAGGGCCTACTAGGACCCTTCTAGGACCACGAGAAACCCTCTAGAGCCCCCTGGGACCTCCTTAGGTCCTTCGAGGACCCTTCTAGGGTCACCAGGAACCCTCTAGAGCCCTCTGGGACCCACTTAGGGCCTTCTAGGACCCTTCTAGGACCACGAGGAACTCTCTAGAGCCCCCTGGGACTTGCTTAAGGCCTTCTAGGACTCTTCTAGGACCACGAGAAACCATCTAGAGCCCCCTGGGACCCACTTAGGGCATTCTAGGTTCATTTTAAGACCCTGGGGAACCCTCTAGAGCCTCGTGGTACCACTTAGAGCCTTGTAGGACCCTTCTAGGACCAGAAGGAACCCTCTAGAGCCCCCTGGGACCCACTTAGGGCCTTCTAGGACAATTCTAGCGCCCCCAGGGACCCTCTAGAGCCCCCTGGGACACACTTAGGGCCTTCTAGGACCCTTCTAGGACACAGGGAACCCTCAAGAGCCCCCTGGGACCCCCTTAGGGCTTTCTAGGGCCATGGTAAGACCCTGGGGAACCCTCCAGAGCACCCTGGGTCCTCTTTAGTGCCTTCTAGTACCCTTCTAGGGCCCCCAGGGACCTTCTAGAGCCCCCTGGTTACACTTTGAGCCTTCTAGAACCCTTCTAGGAGCCCCAGGAACCCTCTAGACCCCGCTGGGACCCCCTTAGGGCCTTCTAGGACCATTCTAGGACCACAAGGAACCCTCTAGAGCCCCCTAGGACCCACTTAGGGCCTTCTAGGACTCTTCTAGTACCCCCAGGGACCCTCTAGAGCCCGCTGGGACCCTTTTAGGGCCTTCTAGGACCCTCCTAGGACACACGGGTACCCTCTAGAGCCCTCTGGGACCCTTCTAGGCCTTTCTTGGACCCTTTTAGAATCACCAGGAACCCTCCAGAGTCCCCTGGGACCCTTCTAGGGCTTTCTAGGACCCTTCTAGGACCACGAGGAACCCTCTGGATCTCCCTGGGGTCCCCTTAGGGCCTTCTAGGTCCCTTCTAGGACCACAAGGAACCCTCTAGAACCCTCTGTGACACATTTTGTGCCTTCTAGGAGACTTTTAGTGCCCCCAGGGACCCTCTAGGCCCCCCT
The DNA here is from genome assembly GCF_032191515.1 of Phaenicophaeus curvirostris. NCBI lineage: Eukaryota > Metazoa > Chordata > Aves > Cuculiformes > Cuculidae > Phaenicophaeus > Phaenicophaeus curvirostris. The sequence continues at coordinate 243,261 of NW_027206815.1, forward strand.
GTGACCCATTTAGGGCCTTCTAGGACAATTCTAGGGCCACCAGGGACACTCTAGAGCCCCGTGGGACCCCTTAGAGCATTCTAGGACACTTCTAGGAGCCCCAGGAACCTTCTAGAACCCTCTGGGACCCACTTAGGCCCTTCTAGGACCCTTCTAGGACCACCAGGAACCTTCTAAAGCCCTCTGGGACCCCCTTAAAGCCTTCTAGGACCCTTCTAGTGCTCCCAGGAACCCTCTAGAGCCCCCTGGGACCCCTTTATGGCCTTCTAAGACCCTTCTAGGACCACAAGAAACGCTCTAGAGCCCCCAGGGACTCCCTTAGGGCCTTCTAGGACCCTTCTAGGATCACCAGGATCCCTTTAGAGCCTTCTGGGACCCACTTAGGTCCTTCTAGTACCGTTCTAGGACCACGAGAAACTCTCTTCAGCCCCCTGGGACGCCCTTAGGGCCTTCTAGGACCCTTCTAGGACCACGAGAAACCATCTAGAGCTCCCTGGGAACCCCTTACGGCCTTCTAGGATCATTGTAAGACCCCGGGGAACCCTCTAGAGCTCCCTGGGACCTCTTTGGGCCCTTCTAGGACCACCAGGGACACTCTAGAGCCCTCTGGGACCCCCTTAGGGCCTTCTAGGACCATTCTAGTGCCCCCAGGGACCCTCTAGAGCCCCCTGGGACCCCTTTAGGTCCTTCTAGGACCCTTCTAGGGCCACCAGGGACACTCTAAAGCCCCCTGGGACCCCCTTAGGGCCTGCTAGGTGTCTTCTACGACCACGAGGAACCATCTAGAACCCCCTGAGACCACATAGGACCTTCTAGGACAATTGTATGACCCCAGGGAACTCCCTAGAGTCGTCTGGGACCCCCTTAGGGCCTACTAGGACCATTGTAAGACCCCAGGGAACACTCTAGAGTCCCCTAGGACTCCTTAAGGCCTTCTAGGACCCTTCTAGGACCACGAGAAACCCTCTAGAGCCCCCAGGGACTCCCTTAGGTCCTTCTAGGACCCTTCTAGGATCACCAGGAACCCTCTAGAGCCATCTGGGACCCACTTAGGACCTTCTAGGACCCTTCTAGGACCACGAGAAACCATCCAGAGCCCCCTGGGACTCCTTAGAGCCTTCTAGGACCCTTCTAGGAGTCCCTGAATCCCTCTAGAGCCCCATGGGACCCACTTAGGTCCTTCTAGGACACTTCAAACACCACCAGCATCCCTCTAGAGCTCACTGGGAAGCATTTAGGGCCTTCTAAGACCATTCTAGGACCACGAGGAACCCTCTAGAGCCCCCTGGGACCATTTTAGGGCCTACTAGGTCCCTTCTAGGACCACTAGGAACCATGTAGACCCCCTGGGACAATTTAGGACCTTCTAGGACCATTGTAAGACCATGGGGATCCCTGTAGAGCCCTCTGGGACCCCCTTAGGACCTTCTAGGACCCTTCTAGGACCACCAGGATCCCTCTAGAGCCCCCTGGAACCACCTTAGGGCCTTCTAAAACCCTTCTAGGACCTTGAGGAACCCTCTAGAGCTCTTTGGGACCCCTATAGAAGGGTCTGGAGGCCTTCAGAAGGGTCTGGATGGGCTCTAGAAAGGTCTGGGGGCCTTCAGAATGGCCCTGGGGGGATCTAGAAGGGTCTGGAGGCCTTCAGAAGGGTCCTGAGTGGCTCTAGAAGGGTCTGGGGGCCTTCAGAAGGGCCCTGGGGGGATCTAGAAGGGTCTGGAGGCCTTCAGAAGGGTCCTGAGCGGCTCTAGAATGGTCTGGGGGCATTCAGAAGGGTCTGGATGGGCTCTAGAAGGGTCTGGGGTCCTTCAGAATGGCCCTGGGGGGATCTAGAATGGTCTGGAAGCCATCAGAAGGGCCCTGAGTGGCTCTAGAACCATCTGGGGGCATTCAGAATGGCCCAGGGGAACTAGAAGGGTCTGGAGACCTTCAGAAGGGTCCTGAGCGGCTCTAGAAGGGTCTGGGGGCCGTCAGAAAGGCCGTGGGTGGGCTCTAGAAGGGTCTGGAGGCCTTCAGAAGGGTCCTGAGGGGCTCTAGAAGGGTCCAACTTGGATCTCAAATGGTCTAGGGCCTTCAGATTGGTCCTGGGGGGCTCTAGAAGGGTCTTGGAACCTTCATAAAGGTCCTGACTGGCTCTAGAAGGGTTCTGAGGGGCTCTAGAAGGGTCTGGGGGCATTCAGAAGGGTCCTGAGGGGCTCTAGAAGGGTCTGGGAGCCTTTAGAAGGGTCCTCGGGGGCTCTAGAAAGTCATAGAAGGGTCTTAGAAGGCCCTAACAGCGTCCCAGGGTGCTCCAGAGGGTTTGCAGAAGTCTTAGAAGAGTCCTACAAGGACCTAAGGAGGTGCCAGGGGGCTCCAGAGGCTTCCTGGTGACTCTAGAAGGGTCCTTGAAAGCCCTAAGTGGGTCCCAGGTGGATCTAGCGGGTACCTGTGGGTTCTAGAAGGTTCCTAGAAGGTCGTAAGGGGGTCCCAGGGGGCTCTAGAGGGTTCCTGGTGGTCCTAGAAGGTTCCTAGAAGGTCCTAAGGGGGTCCCAGAGCGCTCTAGAGGTATCCTCGTGGTCGTAGAAGGTTCCTATAAGGTTCTAAGGGGGTCTCGGGGGCTCTAGATGGTTCCTCGTGGCCCTAGGAGGGTCCTAGAAAGCCCTAAGCGGGTCCCAGGAGGCTCTAGAGGGTTCCTGGTGACTCTAGAAGGGTCCCAGTAAGCCCTAGAAAGGTCCCAGGGGGCTCTAGAGGGTTCCTGGAGACCCTAGAAGAGTCCCAGAAAGCCCTAGAAGGGTCCCACGGGGCTCTAGAGGGTTCTCGTGGGTCCTAGAAGGGTTCTAGAAGGCCCTAAGGGTGCCCAGAGGACTCCAGAGGATTCTTCGTGGTCCTAGAAGAGCTCTAGAAGGCACTAAATAGGTCCAAGGTTGCTCTAGAGGGTTCCTCGTGGTCTTAGATGCGTCCGAGAAGGCCCTAAGGGGTCCCAGGGGGCTCTAGAGGGTCCTTGGGGCACTAGAAGGGTCCTAGAAGGCCTTAAGTGGGTCTCAGGTGGCTCTAGGGGTTTCCTCGTTGTCCTAGAAGGGTCCTAGGAGGCCCTAAGTGGGTCCCAGGGGGCTCTAGAGGGTTTCATGTGTTCCTAGAATAACCCAGAAGGCCCTAAGGAGGTCCCAGGTGGCTCTAGATGGTTTCTCGTGGTCCTAGAAGGGTCATAGAAAGCACTAAGGGGGTCCTAGGGAGCTCTAGAGGGTTCCTCGTGGTGCTAGAATGTACCTAGAAGGCTCTAAGGGGGTCCCAAAGAGCTCTAGAGGGTTCTTCGTGGTCTTAGAAGCATCTGAGAAGGCCCTAAGGGGGTTCCAGGGGGCTCTAGAAGGTCCCTGGGGGCCCTAGAAAGGTCCTAGAAGGCCCTAAGAAGGTCCCAGGTGCCTCTAGAGAGTTCCTCGTGGTCTTAGAAGGGTTCTAGAAGGCCCTATGTGGTCCCAGGGGGCTCTAGAGGGTCCCTGGGACACTAGAAGTGTCCTAGAAGGCCCTAAGTGGGTCTCAGGGTGCTCTAGGGGGTTCCTCGTTGTCCTAGAAGTGTCCTAGGAGGCCCTAAGTGGGTCCCAGGGGGCTCTAGAGGGCTCCTGGTGACTCTAGAAGTCTCCTATAAAGCTCTAGAAGGGTCCCAGGGGGCTCTAGAAGGTACATGGTGACACTAGACGGGTCCTAGAAAGACCTAGAATGGTCCCAGAGGGCTCTAGAGGGTTCCCTTGGGTCCTAGAAGCGTCCTAGAAGGCCCTAAAGGGGTCCCAGGGGGCTCTAGATGGTTCCTCGTGGTCTTAAAAGGGTCTTAGAAGGCCCTAAATGGGTCCCAGGGGGCTCTAGAGGGTTCCTCGTGTTTCTAAAAGGGTCCTATAAGGCCCTAAGGGGGTCCCAGGGGTCTCTAGAGGGTTTCTCGTGGTCCTAGAATGGTCCTAGAAGACACTAAGGGGGTCCCAGGTGGTTCTACATGGTTTCTCGTGGTCCTAGAAGGCACCTAGAAGGGTCTAAGTGGGTCCCAGGGGGCTCTAGAGGGTTTCTCGTGGTCCTTGAAGGGTCCTAGACGGTCCTAAAGTGGTCCAAGGGAGTTCTAGAGGGTTCCTGGTTACTCTAGAAGTGTCCTAGAAAGCCCTAGAAGGGTCCAATGGGGCTCTAGAGGGTTCCCTGTGGTCCTTGAAGGGTCCTAGAAGGCCCTAAAATGGTCCCAGGGGGTTCTAGAGGGTTCCTGGTACTCCTAGAAGAGTCCTATAAGGATCCATGCGGTCCCAGGGGGCTCTAGAGGGTCCCTGGGGGCCCTAGAAGGGTCCTAGAAGGCCCTAAAGGGGACCCAGGGGGCTCTAGAGTGTTCGCCGGTGACTTACAATGGTCCTAGAAGGCCCTAAGGGGGTACTAGGGGGCTCTAGGTTGTTTCTCATGGTCCTAGAAGGGCCCTAGAAGGCCCTAACGTGGTTCCAGGGGGTTTTAGAGTGTTCCCCGGGGTCTTACCATGGTCCTAGAAGGCCCTAAGTGAGTCCCAGGGGGCTCTAGAGGGTTTCTCGTGGTCCTAGAGGGGTCCTAGAAGGCCCTAAACTGGTCCCAGGGGGCTCTAGAGGGTTCCTTGTGGCCCTAGAAGGGTCTTAGAAGGCCCTAAGTGTGCCCAGAGGACTCCAGAGGATTCTTCGTGGTCCTAGAAGAGCTCTAGAAGGCACTAAATGGGTCCAAGGTTGCTCTACAGGGTTCCTCGTGGTCTTAGAAGGGTCCTAGAAGGCTCTAAGGGGTCCCAGTGGGCTCTAGAGGGTCCCTGGGGGTCTTAGAAGGGTCCTAGAAGGCCCTAAGGAGGTCCCAGGGGTCTCTAGAGGGTTTCCCAGGGACTTACAATGATCCTAGAAGGCCCTACGGGGGTCCCAGGTGTCTCTAGAGGGTTTCTCGTGGTCCTAGAAGGGTCCTAGAAGGCCCTAAGGGGGTCCCAGGGGACTCTAGAGGGTTCCTGGTGCCTCTACAAGGGTCTTAGAAAGTCCTAGAAATTTCCCAGGGGGTTCTAGATGGTTCCTTGTAGTTCTAGAAGTGTTCTAGAAGGCCTTTAATGGGTCCCATGGGGCTCTAGAGGGTTCCTCGTGGTCCTAGAATGGTCCTAGAATGCCCCAAGGGGTTCCCAGGGGGCTCTAGAGGGTTCCTGGGGCTCCTAGAAGGGTCCTAGAAGGCTCTAAGGGGGTCCCAGTGTGCTCTAGAAGGTCCCTGGGGGCACTAGAAAGGTCCTAGAAGGCACTAAATCAGTCCCAAGGGGCTCTAGAGGGTTCCCCGGCATCTTACAATGGTCCTACATGGCCCTAAGTTGTCCCAGGAGGCTCTAGAGGGTTCCATGTGTTCCTAGAATAACCCAGAAGGCCCTAAGGAGGTCCCAGGTGGCTCTAGATGGTTTCTCGTTGTCCTAGAAGGGTCATAGAAGGCTCTAAGGGGGTCCTAGGGAGCTCTAGAGGGTTCCTCGTGGTGCTAGAATGTACCTAGAAGGCTCTAAGGGGGTCCCAGGTGGCTCTAGAGGGTTCTTTGTGGTCTTAGAAGCGTCCGAGAAGGCCCTAAGTGGGTCCCAGAGGGCTCTAGAAGGTCCCTGGGGGCCCTAGAAATGTCCTAGAAGGCCCTAAGGAGGTCCCAGGTGCCTCTAGAGAGTTTCTCGTGGTCTTAGAAGGGTTCTAGAAGGCCCTATGGGGTCCCAGGGGGCTCTAGAGGGTCCCTGGGACACTAGAAGTGTCCTAGAAGGCCCTAAGTTGGTTTCAGGGTGCTCTAGGGGGTTCCTCATGTCCTAGAATTGTCCTAGGAGGCCCTAAGTGGGTCCCAGGGGGCTCTAGAGGGCTCCTGGTGACTCTAGAAGTCTCCTATAAAGCTCTAGAAGGGTCCCAGAAGGCTCTAGAGGGTTCCTGGTGACACTAGAAGGGTCCTAGAAAGACCTAGAATGGTCCCAGAGGGCTCTAGAGGGTTCCCGTGGGTCCTAGAAGGGTCCTAGAAGGCCCTAAAGGGGTCCCAAGGGGGTCTAGATGGTTCCTCGTGGTCCTAAAAGGGTCTTAGAAGGCCCTAAATGGGTCCCAGGGGGCTCTAGAGGGTTCCTCGTGGTTCTAAAAGGGTCCTCGAAGGCCCTAAAGGGGACCCAGGGGGCTCTAGAGGGTCCTTCGTGGTCTTAGAAGCGTCCGAGAAGGCCCTAAGGGTGTCCCAGGGGGCTCTAGAAGGTCCCTGGGGGCCCTAGAATGGTCCTAGAAGGCCCTAAGGAGGTCCCAGGGGGCTCTAGAGGGTTCCTGGTGGTCCTAGAAGGATTCTAGAAGGCCCTAAGTGGTTCCCAGAGGGCTCTAGAGGGTTTCTCGTTGTCCTAGAAGGGTCCTAGGAGGCCCTAAATGGGGCCCAGGGAGCTCTAGACGGTTCCTCGTGGTCCTAGGAGGATCCTAGAAGGACCTAAGTGGTTCCCAGAGGGCTCTGGATGGTTTCTTGTGGTCTTAGAATGGACCTAGAAGGCCCTAAAGTGGTCCCAGTGAACTCTAGAGGGTTCCTGGGGTTCCTAGAAGGGCCCTAGAAAGGTCTAAGAGGTTCCAGGGGGCTCTAGAGGGTCTCCGGGCGCCCTAGAATAGTCCTAGAAGGCCCTAAAGGGGTCCCAGGGGGCTCTAGAGCGTTCCCCGGGGTCTTACCATGGTCCTAGAAGGCCCTAAGTGGGTCCCAGGGAGCTCTAGAAGGTTTCTCGTGGTCCTAGAAGGGTCCTAGAAAGTCCTAAAGGGGTCCAAGGGAGCTTTAGAGGGTTCCTGGTGAATCTAGAAGTGTCCTAGAAAGCTCTAGAAGGGTCCCAGGGGGCTCTAGAGGTTTCCCTGTGGTCCTAGAAGGGTCCTAGAAGACCCTAAAGTGGTCCCAGGGGGCTCTAGATGGCTCCTGGTGCTCCTAGAAGGGTCCTAGAAGGCTCTAAGCTGTCCCAGAGGACTCTAGAGGGTACCTAGAGGGCCTAGAAGTGACCTAGAAGGCCCTAAAGGGGTCCCAGGGGGCTCTAGATGGTGCCTGTGGGTCCTAGAAGGGTCTTAGAAGGCCCTAAGGTGGTCCCAGGGGGCTCTAGAGGGTTCCTCGTGGTCCTAGAAGGGTTCTACAAAGCCCTAAGGGGTCCCAGTGGGCTCTAGAGGGTTCCTGGTGGTTTTAGAAGGATCCCAGGGGTCTTTAGAGGGTCCCTGGAGGCCCTAGAAGTATCCTAGAAGGCACTAAAGGGGACCCAGGGGGCTCTAGAGTGTTCCCCGTGGTCTTACAATCGTCCTAGAAGGCCCTAAGGGGGTACCAGGGGTCTCTAGGTTGTTTCTCGTGGTCCTAAAAGGGTCCTAGAAGGCCCTAAAGTGGTCCCAGGGGGCTCTAGAGGGTTCCTGGTGGTCCTAGAAGGGTCCTAGAAGGCACTAAAGGGGTCCCAGGGGTCTCTAGAAGGTTCCCAGGGGTCTTACAATGATCCTAGAAGGCTCTAAGTGGGTCCCATGGGGCTCTAGATGGTTTCTCGTGGTCCTAGAAGGGTCCTAGAAGGCCCTAAAGGGGTCCCAGGGGGCTCTAGATTGTTTCTCGAGGTCCTAGAAGCGTCCTAGAAGGCCGTAAGTGCGTCCCAGGGGGCTCTAGAGGGTTCCTGGTGGTCCTAGAAGGATTCTAGAAGGCCCTAAGTGGTTCTCAGAGGGCTCTAGAGGGTTCCTCGTGGTCCTAGAAGGGTCTTAGAAGGCCATAAAGGGGTCCCAGGGTGCTCTAGAGGTCTTTAGTATGGATCTGGGGGGCTCTAGAAGGGTCTGGGCGCTTTTAGAATGGATGTGAGAAGCTCTAGAAGGGTTCAGGGTCTTTTTGAATCTCCCTGGGGGGCTCTAGAAGGGTCTGGGGGCTTTTAGACTTGTCCAGATGGTCTCTAGAAGGGTCTAGGGTCCTTTAGAATGGGTCTGGGGTGCTCTAGAAGGGTCTGGGGTCTTTTAAAATGGACGTGAGAAGATCTAGATGGGTCCAGGGGCCTTTAGAATGTCGCTGAGGGCCTCTAGAAGGGTCTGGGGTCCTCTAGAAGGGACGTGAGATGCTCTAGAAGGGTCCAGGGTCCTTTAGAAGGTCTCTGGCGGCTCTAGAAGGGTCTGGAGGCTTCTAGAAGGGATGTGAGAAGCTCTAGAAGGGTCCAGGGGCCTTTAGAACGTCTCTGGGGGGCTCTAGAAGGGTCTGGGGGCCTTTAGAAAGGACGTGAGAATCTCTAGAAGGGTCCAGGGGCCTTTAGAACGTCTCTGGGGGGCTCTAGTGGGATCTGGGGTCTTTTAGAAGGACTCTGGGGCCCTCTAGAAGGGTCTAGGGTCCATTAGAATGGGTCTGGGAGGATTTAGAAGGGTCTAGATGCCTTTAGAACGTCTCTGGGGGGTCTAGAAGGGTCTGGGGTCTTTTAGAAGCGACGTGAGAAGCTCTAGAAGGGTCCAGGGTCCTTTAGAAGGTCTCTGGGGGGCTCTAGAAGGGTCTGTGGGCATTTAGAAGGGATGTGAGTGGCTGTAGAAGGGTCTGGGCGCCTTTAGAAGGTCTCTGGGGGGCTCTAGAAAGGTCTGGGTTCTTTTAGAAGGGACGTGAGAAGCTCTAGAAGGGTCCAAGGACCTTTAAAATAGTTCTGGGGGCTCTAGAGGAGTCTGGAGGCTGTTAGAATGGTCCAGATGGGCTCTAGAATGGCCTGGTCGCTTTTAGAAGGTCTCTGGGGGGCTCTCGAAGGGTCTGGGTTCTTTTAGAAGGGACGTGAGAAGCTCTAGAAGGGTCCAGGGGCCTTTAGAAGGTCTCTGGGGGGCACTCAAAGGGTCTGGGGGCTTTTAGAAGGGACGTGAGAAGCTCTGGAAGGGTCCAGGGGCCTTTAGAAGGGCTCTGGGGGGTCTAGAATGGTCTGGGGGCCTCTAGAATGGTCCAGAAGGGCTCTAGAATGGTCTTGGCACTTTTAGAAGGGCCCCGGTGGGTGCTAGAATGGTCTGGGGTCTTTTAGAATGGACGTCAGGTGCTCTAGAAGGGTCTGGGGGCTTTTAGAAGGGTCCAGTGGAGCTCTAGGAGGGTCTGGGGGCCTTTAGAAGGGCTCTGGCGGTCTTTAGAGACATCTGGGGGCCTTTAGAAGGACTCTGGGGGCCTCTAGAAGGGTCTAGAGGCCTTTAGATTTGTCTAGAGGGGCTCTAGAAGGACTAATCCCCTAACCCTAACACTTAACCCTAACCCCCTATCCCCAACCCTGACCCTAACCGGATAACCATAACCCTAATCCCTATCCCCCTAACCCTAATCCCTTACACCCTAACCCTAACCCCATAACCCTAAGCACATAACACTAAACCCTAACCCTAACCCTAACCTTAACCCCTAACCCTAATCCTCACCCTAAACCCTAACCATAACCCTAACCCTAACCCAACCCTGACCCTAACCCTAACCACAAACCCTAACCCCTAACCCTAACTCTAACCCTAACCCTAACCCTAATGACCCTAAACTCTAACCCTCACCCTAACCCCTAACCATAACCATAACCCTAACCATAACCCTAACCCTTATGACCCTAACCCTAACCTTAACCCTAAACTAACCCTAACCTAACCCTAACCCTAAACCTAACCCTAACCCTAATGACCCTAACCCTAACCCTAAACCTAACCCCTAACCCCTAACCCTAATGACCCTAACACTAACCCTAACCCAACCCTAACCCTAACCCTAAACCTAACCCCTAACCCTAATGACCCTAACCCTAACCCTAACCATAAACCCTAACCCTAACTCTAACACTAACCCTAACCCCAACCCCTAACCCTAACCCTAAACCCTAACCCCTAACCCCTAACCCTAACCCCTAACTCTAACCCCTAACCCCTAACCCTAACCCCTAACCCTAAACCCTAACTCTAACCATAACCCCTAACCCCTTACCCTAACCCTAATGACCCTAACCCTAACACTAACCCCTAACTTCTAGAGCTTCTCACGTCCCTTCTAAAAGCCCCTGGACCCTTCTAGAGCCCCCTGGGTCCCTTCTAAAAGTGCCAAGACCCTTCTAGAGCCCATCTGGACAATTCTAAAGGCCCCCAGACCCCTCTGGACCCCCCAGAGACCTTCTAAAGGCCCCTGGACCCTTCTAGAGCTTCTCACGTCCCTTCTAAAAGCCCCCAGACCCTTCGAGAGCCCCCCAGAGACATTATAAAGGCCCCTGGACCCTTCTAGAGCTTCTCATGACCCTTTTAAAAGCCCCCAGACCCATCTAGAGCCCCCCCAGAGACATTCTAAAGGCACCTGGACCCTTCAAGAGCTTCTCACGCCCATTCTAAAAGAACCCAGACCCTTCTAGAGCCCCCCAGAGAGCTTCAAAAAGACCCTGAACCCTTCTAGAGCTTCTTACATCCCTTCTAAAAGCCCCCAGACCCTTCTAGAGCCCCCCAGATCCAATCTAAAGATATCTAGAGCCCCCTGGGACCCCTTTACGGCCTTCTAAGACCCTTCTAGGACCACGAGGAGCCATCTAGAGCCCCCTGGGACCCCTTAAGGCCTTCTAGGACCCATCTAGGACCACGAGAATCCCTCTAGAGCCCCCTGGGACCTCTTTAGGGCCTTCTTGGACCCTTCTAGGGCCCCCCAGGGACCCTCTAGAACCCACTGGGACCCACTTAGGGCCTTCTAGGACCCTTCTAGGACCACGAGAAACCCTCTAGAGCCACCTGGGACTCCCGTAGGGCCTTCTAGGATCATTGTAAGCCCCCAGGGAACCCTCTAGAACCCTCTGGGACCCTTCTAGGGCTTTCTAGGACCCTTTTAGAATCACCAGGAACCCTCTAGAGCACCCTGGGACCCTTCTAGGGCTTTCTTGGACACTTTTAGAGTCACCAGGAACCCTCTAGAGCCCCCTGGGACCCCTCTAGGACCACGAGAAACCCTCTAGAGCTCCCTGGGACCCACTTAGTGCCTTCTAGGACGCTTCTAGGGACACCAGAGACCCTCTAGAGCCCCCTGGGACACACTTAGGGCCTTCTAGGACCCTTCTAGGACGACGAGGAACCCTCTAGAGCCCCCTGAGACCCGCTTAGGACCTTCTAGGACCCTTCTATGACCACGAGGAACCCTCTAGAGCCACCTAGGACCTCCTTAGGGCCTTCTAGAACCCTTCTTGGACCCCCAGGGACCCTCTAGAGCCCACTGGCCCCCCTTAGGGCCTTCTAGGACCCTTCTAGGACCACGAGAAACAATCTAGAGCCCCCTGGGACCCCCTTAGGGCCAACTAGGACCAGTGTAAGACCCTGGGGAACCCTCTAGAGCCCCCTGGGTCCCCTTTAGGGCCTTCTAGGACCCTTCTAGGGACCCCAGGGACCCTCTAGAGCCCACTGGGACTGCCTTAGGGCCTACTAGGACCCTTCTAGAACTATGAGGAACCCTCTAGAGCCCCCTGGGACACACTTAGGGCCATCTAGGACCCTTCTAGGACCCACGGGAACCAGCTAGAGCCCCGTGGGACCCCCTTCGGGCCTTCTAGGACACTTCTAAGTCCTCCAGGGACCCTCTAGAGCCCCCTGGGACCGCTTAGAGCCTTCTAGGACTCTTCTAGGACCACGAGGAAACCAGATAGAGCCCCCTGGGATCAACTTAGGGCCTTCTAGGACCATGGTAAGACCCCGGGAAACCCTCTAGAGAACCCTGCGTCCTCTTTAGGGCCTTCTAGTACACTTCTAGGGACCAAGGGACTTTCTAGAGCCCCCTGGTTCCCTTTAGAGCCTTCTAGAACCCTTCTAGGAGCCCCAGGAACCCTCTAGAGCCCTCTGGGACCCCCTTAGGGCCTTCTAGGACCCTTCTAGGACCACCAAGAACCCTCTAGAGCCCTCTGGGACCCCCTTAGGTCCTTCTAGGACCCTTCTAGACCCCCCATAACCCTCTAGATCCCTCTGGGACCCCCTTAGGGCCTTCTAGCACCCTTCTAGGACCTCGAGGAACTTTCTAGAGCCCACTGGGACCCCCTGAAGAACTTCAAGGACCCTTCTAGGACCACAAGAAACCATCTAGAACCCCTTGGGACTCACATAGGCCCTTCTAGGATCACTGTAAGACCCTGGGGAACCATCTAGAGCGTCGTGGGACCACTTAGAGCCTTCTAGGACGATTCTAGTACCACGAGGAACCCTCTAGAGCCCCCTGGGACCAATTTAGGGCCTTCTAGGACCCATCTAGGACCAGAAGGAACCCTCTAGAGCCCCCTGGGACACACTTAGGGCCTTCTAGGACCCTTCTAGGACACAGGGAACCCTCAAGAGCCCCCTGGGACCCCCTTAGGGCTTTCTAGGGCCATGGTAAGACCCTGGGGAACCCTCCAGAGCACCCTGGGTCCTCTTTAGTGCCTTCTAGTACCCTCCTAGGGCCCCCAGGGACCTTCTAGAGCCCCCTGGTTACCCTTTGAGCCTTCTAGAACCCTTCTAGGAGCCCCAGGAACCCTCTAGAGCCCGCTGGGACCCCCTTAGGGCCTTCTAGGACCCTTCTAGGACCACAAGGAACCCTCTAGAGCCCCCTGGGACCCCTTTAGGGCCTTCTAGGACAATTCTAGGGCCGCCAGGGTCCGTCTAGAGCCCCCTGGGACCCCTTTAGGGCCTTCTAGGACCCTTCTAGGACCACCAGGAGCCCTCTAGAGCCCCCTAGGACCCACTTAGGGCCTTCTAGGACTCTTCTAGTACCCCCAGGGACCCTCTAGAGCCCGCTGGGACCCTTTTAGGGCCTTCTAGGACCCTCCTAGGACCCACGGGTACCCTCTAGAGCCCTCTGGGACCCTTCTAGGCCTTTCTTGGACCCTTTTAGAATCACCAGGAACCCTCCAGAGTCCCCTGGGACCCTTCTAGGGCTTTCTAGGACCCTTCTAGGACCACGAGGAACCCTCTAGAGCCCCCTGGGACCCCCTTAGGGCATTCTAGGACCCTTCTAGGGCCCCCAGGGACCCTCTAGAGCCCCCTGGGACCCACTTAGGGCCTTCTAAGACCCTTCTAGGACCACCAGGAGCCCTCTATAGCCCTCTGGGACACCTTTTTGCACATTCTAGGACACTTCTAGTGCCCCCAGAGACCCTCTAGAGCTCCCTGGGAGTCTTTAGGGCCTACTAGGACCCTTCTAGGATCACCAGGAACCCTCTAGAGCCCTCTGGGACCCACTTAGGGCCTTCTAGGACCCTTCTAGGACCACGAGGAACCCTCTAGAGCCCCCTGGGACCCCCTTAGGGCATTCTAGGACCCTTCTAGGGCCCCCAGGGACCCTCTAGAGCCCCCTGGGACCCCCTTAGGGCTTTCTAAGACCCTTCTAGGACCACCCGGAGCCCTTTATAGCCCTCTGGGACCCTCTTTGCGCCTTCTAGGACCCTTCTAGTGCCCCCAGGGACACTCTAGAGCCCCCTGGGACTCCTTAGAGCCTACTAGGACCCTTCTAGGACCACGAGAAACCCTCTAGAGCCCCCTGGGACCTCCTTAGGTCCTTCGAGGACCGTTCTAGGGTCACCAGGAACCCTCTAGAGCCCTCTGGGACCCACTTAGGGCCTTCTAGGACCCTTCTAGGACCACGAGGAACTCTCTAGAGCCCCCTGGGACTTGCTTAAGGTTTTCTAGGACTCTTCTAGGACCACGAGAAACCATCTAGAGCCCCCTGGGACCCACTTAGGGCATTCTAGGTTCATTTTAAGACACTGGGGAACCCTCTAGAGCCTCATGGTACCACTTAGAGCCTTATAGGACCCTTCTAGGACCAGAAGGAACCCTCTAGAGCCCCCGGGACCCCTTTAGGGCTTTCTAGGACCCTTCTAGGACCACCAGGAGCCCTCTAGAGCCCCCTAGGACTCACTTAGGGCCTTCTAGGACTCTTCTAATACCCCCAGGTACCCTCTAGAGCCCCCTGGGACCCTTTTAGGGCCTTCTAGGACCCTCCTAGGACCCACGGGTACCCTCTAGAGCCCTCTGGGACCATTCTAGGCCTTTCTTGGACCCATTTAGAATCACCAGGAACCCTCCAGAGTCCCCTGGGACCCTTCTAGGGCTTTCTAGGACCCTTCTAGGACCACGAGGAACCCTCTAGAGCCCCCAGGACCATTTTAGGGCCTTCTAGGACCCTTCTAGGACCACAAGAAACCATCTATAGCTCTCTGGGACCCCTTTAGGGCGTTCTAGGACTCTTCTAGGGTCCCCAGAGACTGTCTAGAGCCCCCTGGGATGCCTTAGAGCCTTCGAGGACCCTTCTAGGACCACGAGGAACCCTCTAGAGCCCCCTGGGACCCACTTAGGGCATTCTAGGACCCTTCTAGGGCCCCCAGGGACCCTCTAGAGCCCCCTGGGACCCACTTGGGGCCTTCTAAGACCCTTCTAGGACCACCAGGAGCCCTCTATAACCCTCTGGGACACCTTTTTGCACATTCTAGGACACTTCTAGTGCCCCCAGAGACCCTCTAGAGCTCCCTGGGAGCCTTTAGGGCCTACTAGGACCCTTCTAGGATCACCAGGAACCCTCTAGAGCCCTCTGGGACCCACTTAGGGCCTTCTAGGACCCTTCTAGGACCACGAGGAACCCTCTAGAGCCCCCTGGGACCCCCTTAGGGCATTCTAGGACCCTTCTAGGGCCCCCAGGGACCCTCTAGAGCCCCCTGGGACCCCCTTAGGGCTTTCTAAGACCCTTCTAGGACCACCAGGAGCCCTCTATAGCCCTCTGGGACCCTCTTTGCGCCTTCTAGGACCCTTCTAGTGCCCCCAGGGACACTCTAGAGCCCCCTGGGACTCTTTAGGGCCTACTAGGACCCTTCTAGGACCACGAGAAATCCTCTAGAGCCCCCTGGGACCTCCTTAGGTCCTTCTAGGACCGTTCTAGGGTCACCAGGAACCCTCTAGAGCCCTCTGGGACCCACTTAGGGCCTTCTAGGGCCCTTCTAGGACCACGAGGAACTCTCTAGAGCCCCCTGAGACTTGCTTAAGGCCTTCTAGGACTCTTCTAGGACCACGAGAAACCATCTAGAGCCCCCTGGGACCTACTTAGGGCATTCTAGGTTCATTTTAAGACCCTGGGGAACCCTCTAGAGCCTCGTGGTACCACTTAGAGCCTTGTAGGACCCTTCTAGGACCAGAAGGAACCCTCTAGAGCCCCCTGGGACCCCCTTAGGGCCTTCTAGGACAATTCTAGCGCCCCCAGGGACCCTCTAGAGCCCCCTGGGACACACTTAGGGCCTTCTAGGACCCTTCTAGGACACAGGGAACCCTCAAGAGCCCCCTGGGACCCCCTTAGGGCTTTCTAGGGCCATGGTAAGACCCTGGGGAACCCTCCAGAGCACCCTGGGTCCTCTTTAGTGCCTTCTAGTACCCTTCTAGGGCCCCCAGGGACCTTCTAGAGCACCCTGGTTACCCTTTGAGCCTTCTAGAACCCTTCTAGGAGCCCCAGGAACCCTCTAGAGCCCGCTGGGACCCCCTTAGGGCCTTCTAGGACCCTTCTAGGACCACAAGGAACCCTCTAGAGCCCGCTGGGACCCCTTTAGGGCCTTCTAGGACAATTCTAGGACCACGAGGAACCCTCTAGAGCCCCCTGGGACCCCCTTAGGGCATTCTAGGACCCTTCTAGTACCCCCAGGGACCCTCTAGAGCCCCCTGGGACCCTTTTAGGGCCTTCTAGGACCCTCCTAGGACCCACGGGTACCCTCTAGAGCCCTCTGGGACCCTTCTAGGGCTTTCTTGGACCCTTTTAGAATCACCAGGAACCCTCCAGAGTCCCCTGGGACCCTTCTAGGGCTTTCTAGGACCCTTCTAGTACCACGAGGAACCCTCTAGAGCCCCCGGGACCATTTTAGGGCCTTCTAGGACCCTTCTAGGACCACGAGAAACCATCTATAGCTCTCTGGGACACCTTTAGGGCGTTCTAGGATTCTTCTAGGGTCCCCAGAGACCGTCTAGAGCCCCCTGGGACCCCCTTAGGGCATTCTAGGACCCTTCTAGGGCCCCCAGGGACCCTCTAGAGCCCCCTGGGACCCCCTTAGGGCTTTCTAAGACCCTTCTAGGACCACCAGGAGCCCTCTATAGCCCTCTGGGACCCTCTTTGCGCCTTCTAGGACCCTCCTAGGGCCCACGGGTACCCTCTAGAGCCCTCTGCGACCCGCTTAGGACCTTCTGGGACCCTTCTATGACCACGAGGAACCCTCTAGAGCCACCTAGGACCTCCTTAGGGCCTTCTAGAACCCTTCTTGGACCCCCAGGGACCCTCTAGAGCCCACTGGCCCCCCTTAGGGCCTTCTAGGACCCTTCTGGGACCACGAGAAACAATCTAGAGCCCCCTGGGACCCCCTTAGGGCCAACTAGGACCAGTGTAAGACCCTGGGGAACCCTCTAGAGCCCCCTGGGTCCCCTTTAGGGCCTTCTAGGACCCTTCTAGGGACCCCAGGGACCCTCTAGAGCCCACTGGGACTGCCTTAGGGCCTACTAGGACCCTTCTAGAACTATGAGGAACCCTCTAGAGCCCCCTGGGACACACTTAGGGCCATCTAGGACCCTTCTAGGACCCACGGGAACCATCTAGAGCCCCGTGGGACCCCCTTCGGGCCTTCTAGGACATTTCTAAGTCCTCCAGGGACCCTCTAGAGCCCCCTGGGACCGCTTAGAGCCTTCTAGGACTCTTCTAGGACCACGAGGAAACCAGATAGAGCCCCCTGGGACCAACTTAGGGCCTTCTAGGACCATGGTAAGACCCCGGGAAACCCTCTAGAGCACCCTGCATCCTCTTTAGGGCCTTCTAGTACACTTCTAGGGACCAAGGGACTTTCTAGAGCCCCCTGGTTCCCTTTAGAGCCTTCTAGAACCCTTCTAGGAGCCCCAGGAACCATCTAGAGCCCTCTGGGACCCCCTTAGGGCCTTCTAGGACCCTTCTAGGACCACCAAGAACCCTCTAGAGCCCTCTGGGACCCCCTTAGGTCCTTCTAGGACCCTTCTAGACCCCCCAATAACCCTCTAGATCCCTCTGGGACCCCCTTAGGGCCTTCTAGCACCCTTCTAGGACCTCGAGGAACTCTCTAGAGCCCACTGGGACCCCCTGAAGAACTTCAAGGACCCTTCTAGGACCACAAGAAACCATCTAGAACCCCTTGGGACTCACATAGGGCCTTCTAGGATCATTGTAAGACCCTGGGGAACCCTCTAAAGCCCCCTAGGACCCACTTAGGGCCTTCTAGGACTCTTCTAGTACCCCCAGGGACCCTCTAGAGCCCCCTGGGACCCTTTTAGGGCCTTCTAGGACCCTCCTAGGACCCACGGGTACCCTCTAGAGCCCTCTGGGACCCTTCTAGGCCTTTCTTGGACCCTTTTAGAATCACCAGGAACCCTCCAGAGTCCCCTGGGACCCTTCTAGGGCGTTCTAGGACCCTTCTAGGACCACGAGGAACCCTCTAGAGCCCCCGGGACCATTTTAGGGCCTTCTAGGACCCTTCTAGGACCACGAGAAACCATCTATAGCTCTCTGGGACCCCTTTAGGGCGTTCTAGGACTCTTCTAGGGTCCCCAGAGACCGTCTAGAGCCCCCTGGGATGCCTTAGAGCCTTCAAGGACCATTCTAGGACCACGAGGAACCCTCTAGAGCCCCCTGGGACCCCCTTAGGGCATTCTAGGACCCTTCTAGGGCCCCCAGGGACCCTCTAGAGCCCCCTGGGACCCCCTTAGGGCTTTCTAAGACCCTTCTAGGACCACCAGGTGCCCTCTATAGCCCTCTGGGACCCTCTTTGCGCCTTCTAGGACCCTTCTAGTGCCCCCAGGGACACTCTAGAGCCACCTGGGACTTCTTAGGTCCTACTAGGACCCTTCTAGGACCACGAGAAACCCTCTAGAGCCCCCTGGGACCTCCTTAGGTCCTTCGAGGACCGTTCTAGGGTCACCAGGAACCCTCTAGAGCCCTCTGGGACCCACTTAGGGCCTTCTAGGACCCTTCTAGGACCACGAGGAACTCTCTAGAGCCCCCTGAGACTTGCTTAAGGCCTTCTAGGACTCTTCTAGGACCACGAGAAACCATCTAGAGCCCCCTGGGACCCACTTAGGGCATTCTAGGTTCATTTTAAGACCCTGGGGAACCCTCTAGAGCCTCGTGGTACCACTTAGAGCCTTGTAGGACCCTTCTAGGACCAGAAGGAACACTCTAGAGCCCCCTGGGACCCACTTAGGGCCTTCTAGGATCCTTCTAGGACACAGGGAACCCTCAAGAGCCCACTGGGACCCCCTTAGGGCTTTCTAGGGCCATGGTAAGACCCTGGGGAACCCTCCAGAGCACCCTGGGTCCTCTTTAGTGCCTTCTAGTACCCTCCTAGGGCCCCCAGGGACCTTCTAGAGCCCCCTGGTTACCCTTTGAGCCTTCTAGAACCCTTCTAGGAGCCCCAGGAACCCTCTAGAGCCCGCTGGGACCCCCTTAGGGCCTTCTAGGACCCTTCTAGGACCACAAGGAACCCTCTAGAGCCCCCTGGGACCCCTTTAGGGCCTTCTAGGACAATTCTAGGGCCGCCAGGGTCCGTCTAGAGCCCCCTGGGACCCCTTTAGGGCCTTCTAGGACCCTTCTAGGACCACCAGGAGCCCTCTAGAGCCCCCTAGGACCCACTTAGGGCCTTCTAGGACTCTTCTAGTACCCCCAGGGACCCTCTAGAGCCCGCTGGGACCCTTTTAGGGCCTTCTAGGACCCTCCTAGGACCCACGGGTACCCTCTAGAGCCCTCTGGGACCCTTCTAGGCCTTTCTTGGACCCTTTTAGAATCACCAGGAACCCTCCAGAGTCCCCTGGGACCCTTCTAGGGCTTTCTAGGACCCTTCTAGGACCACGAGGAACCCTCTAGAGCCCCCGGGACCATTTTAGGGCCTTCTAGGACCCTTCTAGGACCACGAGAAACCATCTATAGCTCTCTGGGACCCCTTTAGGGCGTTCTAGGACTCTTCTAGGGTCCCCAGAGACCGTCTAGAGCCCCCTGGGATGCCTTAGAGCCTTCGAGGACCCTTCTAGGACCACGAGGAACCCTCTAGAGCCCCCTGGGACCCCCTTAGGGCATTCTAGGACCCTTCTAGGGCCCCCAGGGACCCTCTAGAGCCCCCTGGGACCCCCTTAGGGCATTCTAGGACCCTTCTAGGGCCCCCAGGGACCCTCTAGAGCCCCCTGGGACCCACTTGGGGCCTTCTAAGACCCTTCTAGGACCACCAGGAGCCCTCTATAACCCTCTGGGACACCTTTTTGCACATTCTAGGACACTTCTAGTGCCCCCAGAGACCCTCTAGAGCTCCCTGGGAGTCTTTAGGGCCTACTAGGACCCTTCTAGGATCACCAGGAACCCTCTAGAGCCCTCTGGGACCCACTTAGGGCCTTCTAGGACCCTTCTAGGACCACGAGGAACCCTCTAGAGCCCCCTGGGACCCCCTTAGGGCATTCTAGGACCCTTCTAGGGCCCCCAGGGACCCTCTAGAGCCCCCTGGGACCCCCTTAGGGCTTTCTAAGACCCTTCTAGGACCACCAGGAGCCCTCTATAGCCCTCTGGGACCCTCTTTGCGCCTTCTAGGACCCTTCTAGTGCTCCCAGGGACACTCTAGAGCCACCTGGGACTCTTTAGGGCCTACTAGGACCCTTCTAGGACCACGAGAAATCCTCTAGAGCCCCCTGGGACCTCCTTAGGTCCTTCTAGGACCGTTCTAGGGTCACCAGGAACCCTCTAGAGCCCTCTGGGACTTGCTTAAGGCCTTCTAGGACTCTTCTAGGACCACGTGAAACCATCTAGAGCCCCCTGGGACCCACTTAGGGCATTCTAGGTTAATTTTAAGACCCTGGGGAACCCTCTAGTGCCTCGTGGTACCACTTAGAGCCTTGTAGGACCCTTCTAGGACCAGAAGGAACCCTCTAGAGCCCTCTGGGACCCCCTTAGGGCCTTCTAGGACAATTCTAGCGCCCCCAGGGACCCTCTAGAGCCCCCTGGGACACACTTAGGGCCTTCTAGGACCCTTCTAGGACACAGGGAACCCTCAAGAGCCCCCTGGGACCCCCTTAGGGCTTTCTAGGGCCATGGTAAGACCCTGGGGAACCCTCCAGAGCACCCTGGGTCCTCTTTAGTGCCTTCTAGTACCCTTCTAGGGCCCCCAGGGACCTTCTAGAGCCCCCTGGTTACCCTTTGAGCCTTCTAGAACCCTTCTAGGAGCCCCAGGAACCCTCTAGAGCCCCCTGGGACCCCCTTAGGGCCTTCTAGGACCCTTCTAGGACCACAAGGAACCCTCTAGAGCCCCCTGGGACCCCTTTAGGGCCTTCTAGGACAATTCTAGGGCCGCCAGGGTCCGTCTAGAGCCCCCTGGGACCCCTTTAGGGCCTTCTAGGACCCTTCTAGGAACACCAGGAGCCCTCTAGAGCCCCCTAGGACCCACTTAGGGCCTTCTAGGACTCTTCTAGTACCCCCAGGGACCATCTAGAGCCCGCCTGGACCCTTTTAGGGCCTTCTAGGACCCTCCTAGGACCCACGGGTACCCTCTAGAGCCCTCTGGGACCCTTCTAGGCCTTTCTTGGACCCTTTTAGAATCACCAGGAACCCTCCAGAGTCCCCTGGGACCCTTCTAGGGCTTTCTAGGACCCTTCTAGGACCACGAGGAACCCTCTAGAGCCCCCGGGACCATTTTAGGGCCTTCTAGGACCCTTCTAGGACTACGAGAAACCATCTATAGCTCTCTGGGACCCCTTTAGGGTGTTCTAGGACTCTTCTAGGGTCCCCAGAGACCGTCTAGAGCCCCCTGGGATGCCTTAGAGCCTTCGAGGACCCTTCTAGGACCACGAGGAACCCTCTAGAGCCCCCTGGGACCCCCTTAGGGCATTCTAGGACCCTTCTAGGGCCCCCAGGGACCCTCTAGAGCCCCCTGGGACCCACTTAGGGCCTTCTAAGACCCTTCTAGGATCACCAGGAACCCTCTAGAGCCCTCTGGGACCCACTTAGGGCCTTCTAGGACCCTTCTAGGACCACGAGGAACCCTCTAGAGCCCCCTGGGACCCCCTTAGGGCATTCTAGGACCCTTCTAAGGCCCCCAGGGACCCTCTAGAGCCCCCTGGGACCCCCTTAGGGCTTTCTAAGACCCTTCTAGGACCACCAGGAGCTCTCTATAGCCCTCTGGGACCCTCTTTGCGCCTTCTAGGACCCTTCTAGTGCCCCCAGGGACGCTCTAGAGCCCCCTGGGACTCTTTAGGGCCTACTAGGACCCTTCTAGGACCACGAGAAATCCTCTAGAGCCCCCTGGGACCTCCTTAGGTCCTTCTAGGACCGTTCTAGGGTCACCAGGAACCCTCTAGAGCCCTCTGGGACCCACTTAGGGCCTTCTAGGACCCTTCTAGGACCACGAGGAACTCTCTAGAGCCCCCTGGGACTTGCTTAAGGCCTTCTAGGACTCTTCTAGGACCACGAGAAACCATCTAGAGCCCCCTGGGACCCACTTAGGGCATTCTAGGTTCATTTTAAGACCCTGGGGAACCCTCTAGAGCCTCGTGGTACCACTTAGAGCCTTGTAGGACCCTTCTAGGACCAGAAGGAACCCTCTAGAGCCCTCTGGGACCCCCTTAGGGCCTTCTAGGACAATTCTAGCGCCCCCAGGGACCCTCTAGAGCCCCCTGGGACACACTTAGGGCCTTCTAGGACCCTTCTAGGACACAGGGAACCCTCAAGAGCCCCCTGGGACCCCCTTAGGTCTTTCTAGGGCCATGGTAAGACCCTGGGGAACCCTCCAGAGCACCCTGGGTCCTCTTTAGTGCCTTCTAGTACCCTTCTAGGGCCCCCAGGGACCTTCTAGAGCCCCCTGGTTACCCTTTGAGCCTTCTAGAACCCTTCTAGGAGCCCCAGGAACCCTCTAGAGCCCCCTGGGACCCCCTTAGGGCCTTCTAGGACCCTTCTAGGACCACAAGGAACCCTCTAGAGCCCCCTGGGACCCCTTTAGGGCCTTCTAGGACAATTCTAGGGCCGCCAGGGTCCGTCTAGAGCCCCCTGGGACCCCTTTAGGGCCTTCTAGGACCCTTCTAGGACCACCAGGAGCCCTCTAGAGCCCCCTAGGACCCACTTAGGGCCTTCTAGGACTCTTCTAGTACCCCCAGGGACCCTCTAGAGCCCGCTGGGACCCTTTTAGGGCCTTCTAGGACCCTCCTAGGACCCACGGGTACCCTCTAGAGCCCTCTGGGACCCTTCTAGGCCTTTCTTGGACCCTTTTAGAATCACCAGGAACCCTCCAGAGTCCCCTGGGACCCTTCTAGGGCTTTCTAGGACCCTTCTAGGACCACGAGGAACCCTCTAGAGCCCCCGGGACCATTTTAGGGCCTTCTAGGACCCTTCTAGGACCACGAGAAACCATCTATAGCTCTCTGGGACCCCTTTAGGGCGTTCTAGGACTCTTCTAGGGTCCCCAGAGACCGTCTAGAGCCCCCTGGGATGCCTTAGAGCCTTCGAGGACCCTTCTAGGACCACGAGGAACCCTCTAGAGCCCCCTGGGACCCCCTTAGGGCATTCTAGGACCCTTCTAGGGCCCCCAGGGACCCTCTAGAGCCCCCTGGGACCCCCTTAGGGCATTCTAGGACCCTTCTAGGGCCCCCAGGGACCCTCTAGAGCCCCCTGGGACCCACTTGGGGCCTTCTAAGACCCTTCTAGGACCACCAGGAGCCCTCTATAACCCTCTGGGACACCTTTTTGCACATTCTAGGACACTTCTAGTGCCCCCAGAGACCCTCTAGAGATCCCTGGGAGTCTTTAGGGCCTACTAGGACCCTTCTAGGATCACCAGGAACCCTCTAGAGCCCTCTGGGACCCACTTAGGGCCTTCTAGGACCCTTCTAGGACCACGAGGAACCCTCTAGAGCCCCCTGGGACCCCCTTAGGGCATTCTAGGACCCTTCTAGGGCCCCCAGGGACCCTCTAGAGCCCCCTGGGACCCCCTTAGGGCTTTCTAAGACCCTTCTAGGACCACCAGGAGCCATCTATAGCCCTCTGGGACTCTCTTTGCGCCTTCTAGGACCCTTCTAGTGCCCCCAGGGACACTCTAGAGCCACCTGGGACTCTTTAGGGCCTACTAGGACCCTTCTAGGACCACGAGAAACCCTCTAGAGCCCCCTGGGACCTCCTTAGGTCCTTCGAGGACCGTTCTAGGGTCACCAGGAACCCTCTAGAGCCCTCTGGGACCCACTTAGGGCCTTCTAGGACCCTTCTAGGACCACGAGGAACTCTCTAGAGCCCCCTGAGACTTGCTTAAGGCCTTCTAGGACTCTTCTAGGACCACGAGAAACCATCTAGAGCCCCCTGGGACCCACTTAGGGCATTCTAGGTTCATTTTAAGACCCTGGGGAACCCTCTAGAGCCTCGTGGTACCACTTAGAGCCTTGTAGGACCCTTCTAGGACCAGAAGGAACCCTCTAGAGCCCCCTGGGACCCCCTTAGGGCCTTCTAGGACAATTCTAGCGCCCCCAGGGACCCTCTAGAGCCCCCTGGGACACACTTAGGGCCTTCTAGGACCCTTCTAGGACACAGGGAACCCTCAAGAGCCCCCTGGGACCCCCTTAGGGCTTTCTAGGGCCATGGTAAGACCCTGGGGAACCCTCCAGAGCACCCTGGGTCCTCTTTAGTGCCTTCTAGTACCCTTCTAGGGCCCCCAGGGACCTTCTAGAGCACCCTGGTTACCCTTTGAGCCTTCTAGAACCCTTCTAGGAGCCCCAGGAACCCTCTAGAGCCCGCTGGGACCCCTTTAGGGCCTTCTAGGACCCTTCTAGGACCACCAGGAGCCCTCTAGAGCCCCCTAGGACCCACTTAGGGCCTTCTAGGACTCTTCTAGTACCCCCAGGGACCCTCTAGAGCCCCCTGGGACCCTTTTAGGGCCTTCTAGGACCCTCCTAGGACCCACGGGTACCCTCTAGTGCCCTCTGGGACCCTTCTAGGCCTTTCTTGGACCCTTTTAGAATCACCAGGAACCCTCCAGAGTCCCCTGGGACCCTTCTAGGGCTTTCTAGGACCCTTCTAGGACCACGAGGAACCCTCTAGAGCCCCCGGGACCATTTTAGGGCCTTCTAGGACCCTTCTAGGACCACGAGAAACCATCTATAGCTTTCTGGGACCCCTTTAGGGCGTTCTAGGACTCTTCTAGGGTCCCCAGAGACCGTCTAGAGCCCCCTGGGATGCCTTAGAGCCTTCAAGGACCCTTCTAGGACCACGAGGAACCCTCTAGAGCCCCCTGGGACCCCCTTAGGGCATTCTAGGACCCTTCTAGGGCCCCCAGGGACCCTCTAGAGCCCCCTGGGACCCCCTTAGGGCTTTCTAAGACCCTTCTAGGACCACCAGGAGCCCTCTATAGCCCTCTGGGACCCTCTTTGCGCCTTCTAGGACCCTTCTAGTGCCCCCAGGGACACTCTAGAGCCCCCTGGGACTTCTTAGGGCCTACTAGGACCCTTCTAGGACCACGAGAAACCCTCTAGAGCCCCCTGGGACCTCCTTAGGTCCTTCGAGGACCGTTCTAGGGTCACCAGGAACCCTCTAGAGCCCTCTGGGACCCACTTAGGGCCTTCTAGGACCCTTCTAGGACCACGAGGAACTCTCTAGAGCCCCCTGAGACTTGCTTAAGGCCTTCTAGGACTCTTCTAGGACCACGAGAAACCATCTAGAGCCCCCTGGGACCCACTTAGGGCATTCTAGGTTCATTTTAAGACCCTGGGGAACCCTCTAGAGCCTCGTGGTACCACTTAGAGCCTTGTAGGACCCTTCTAGGACCAGAAGGAACCCTCTAGAGCCCCCTGGGACCCACTTAGGGCCTTCTAGGATCCTTCTAGGACACAGGGAACCCTCAAGAGCCCCCTGGGACCCCCTTAGGGCTTTCTAGGGCCATGGTAAGACCCTGGGGAACCCTCCAGAGCACCCTGGGTCCTCTTTAGTGCCTTCTAGTACCCTTCTAGGGCCCCCAGGGACCTTCTAGAGCCCCCTGGTTACCCTTTGAGCCTTCTAGAACCCTTCTAGTAGCCCCAGGAACCCTCAAGAGCCCGCTGGGACCCCCTTAGGGCCTTCTAGGACCCTTCTAGGACCACAAGGAACCCTCTAGAGCCCCCTGGGACCCCTTTAGGGCCTTCTAGGACAATTCTAGGGCCGCCAGGGTCCGTCTAGAGCCCCCTGGGAACCCTTTAGGGCCTTCTAGGACCCTTCTAGGACCACCAGGAGCCCTCTAGAGCCCCCTAGGACCCACTTAGGGCCTTCTAGGACTCTTCTAGTACCCCCAGGGACCCTCTAGAGCCCGCTGGGACCCTTTTAGGGCCTTCTAGGACCCTCCTAGGACCCACGGGTACCCTCTAGAGCCCTCTGGGACCCTTCTAGGCCTTTCTTGGACCCTTTTAGAATCACCAGGAACCCTCCAGAGTCCCCTGGGACCCTTCTAGGGCTTTCTAGGACCCTTCTAGGACCACGAGGAACCCTCTAGAGCCCCCGGGACCATTTTAGGGCCTTCTAGGACCCTTCTAGGACTACGAGAAACCATCTATAGCTCTCTGGGACCCCTTTAGGGTGTTCTAGGACTCTTCTAGGGTCCCCAGAGACCGTCTAGAGCCCCCTGGGATGCCTTAGAGCCTTCGAGGACCCTTCTAGGACCACGAGGAACCCTCTAGAGCCCCCTGGGACCCCCTTAGGGCATTCTAGGACCCTTCTAGGGCCCCCAGGGACCCTCTAGAGCCCCCTGGGACCCACTTAGGGCCTTCTAAGACCCTTCTAGGATCACCAGGAACCCTCTAGAGCCCTCTGGGACCCACTTAGGGCCTTCTAGGACCCTTCTAGGACCACGAGGAACCCTCTAGAGCCCCCTTGGACCCCCTTAGGGCATTCTAGGACCCTTCTAGGGCCCCCAGGGACCCTCTAGAGCCCCCTGGGACCCCCTTAGTGCTTTCTAAGACCCTTCTAGGACCACCAGGAGCCCTCTATAGCCCTCTGGGACCCTCTTTGCGCCTTCTAGGACCCTTCTAGTGCCCCCAGGGACGCTCTAGAGCCCCCTGGGACTCTTTAGGGCCTACTAGGACCCTTCTAGGACCACGAGAAATCCTCTAGAGCCCCCTGGGACCTCCTTAGGTCCTTCGAGGACCGTTCTAGGGTCACCAGGAACCCTCTAGAGCCCTCTGGGACCCACTTAGGGCCTTCTAGGACCCTTCTAGGACCACGAGGAACTCTCTAGAGCCCCCTGGGACTTGCTTAAGGCCTTCTAGGACTCTTCTAGGACCACGAGAAACCATCTAGAGCCCCCTGGGACCCACTTAGGGCATTCTAGGTTCATTTTAAGACCCTGGGGAACCCTCTAGAGCCTCGTGGTACCACTTAGAGCCTTGTAGGACCCTTCTAGGACCAGAAGGAACCCTCTAGAGCCCTCTGGGACCCCCTTAGGGCCTTCTAGGACAATTCTAGCGCCCCCAGGGACCCTCTAGAGCCCCTTGGGACACACTTAGGGCCTTCTAGGACCCTTCTAGGACACAGGGAACCCTCAAGAGCCCCCTGGGACCCCCTTAGGGCTTTCTAGGGCCATGGTAAGACCCTGGGGAACCCTCCAGAGCACCCTGGGTCCTCTTTAGTGCCTTCTAGTACCCTTCTAGGGCCCCCAGGGACCTTCTAGAGCCCCCTGGTTACCCTTTGAGCCTTCTAGAACCCTTCTAGGAGCCCCAGGAACCCTCTAGAGCCCGCTGGGACCCCCTTAGGGCCTTCTAGGACCCTTCTAGGACCACAAGGAACCCTCTAGAGCCCCTGGGACCCCTTTAGGGCCTTCTAGGACAATTCTAGGGCCGCCAGGGTCCGTCTAGAGCCCCCTGGGACCCCTTTAGGGCCTTCTAGGACCCTTCTAGGACCACCAGGAGCCCTCTAGAGCCCCCTAGGACCCACTTAGGGCCTTCTAGGACTCTTCTAGTACCCCCAGGGACCATCTAGAGCCCGCTGGGACCCTTTTAGGGCCTTCTAGGACCCTCCTAGGACCCACGGGTACCCTCTAGAGCCCTCTGGGACCCTTCTAGGCCTTTCTTGGACCCTTTTAGAATCACCAGGAACCCTCCAGAGTCCCCTGGGACCCTTCTAGGGCTTTCTAGGACCCTTCTAGGACCACGAGGAACCCTCTAGAGCCCCCGGGACCATTTTAGGGCCTTCTAGGACCCTTCTAGGACCACGAGAAACCATCTATAGCTCTCTGGGACCCCTTTAGGGCGTTCTAGGACTCTTCTAGGGTCCCCAGAGACCGTCTAGAGCCCCCTGGGATGCCTTAGAGCCTTCGAGGACCCTTCTAGGACCACGAGGAACCCTCTAGAGCCCCCTGGGACCCCCTTAGGGCATTCTAGGACCCTTCTAGGGCCCCCAGGGACCCTCTAGAGCCCCCTGGGACCCCCTTAGGGCTTTCTAAGACCCTTCTAGGACCACCAGGAGCCCTCTATAGCCCTCTGGGACCCTCTTGGCGCCTTCTAGGACCCTTCTAGTTCCCCCAGGGACACTCTAGAGCCCCCTGGGACTCCTTAGAGCCTACTAGGACCCTTCTAGGACCACGAGAAACCCTCTAGAGCCCCCTGGGACCTTCTTAGGTCCTTCGAGGACCGTTCTAGGGTCACCAGGAACCCTCTAGAGCCCTCTGGGATCCACTTAGGGCCTTCTAGCACCCTTCTAGGACCACGAGGAACTCTCTAGAGCCCCCTGAGACTTGCTTAAGGCCTTCTAGGACTCTTCTAGGACCACGAGAAACCATCTAGAGCCCCCTGGGACCCACTTAGGGCATTCTAGGTTCATTTTAAGACCCTGGGGAACCCTCTAGAGCCTCGTGGTACCACTTAGAGCCTTGTAGGACCCTTCTAGGACCAGAAGGAACCCTCTAGAGCCTTCTGGGACCCACTTAGGGCCTTCTAGGACAATTCTAGCGCCCCAGGGACCCTCTAGAGCCCCCTGGGACACACTTAGGGCCTTCTAGGACCCTTCTAGGACACAGGGAACCCTCAAGAGCCCCCTGGGACCCCCTTAGGGCTTTCTAGGGCCATGGTAAGACCCTGGGGAACCCTCCAGAGCACCCTGGGTCCTCTTTAGTGCCTTCTAGTACCCTTCTAGGGCCCCCAGGGACCTTCTAGAGCCCCCTGGTTACCCTTTGAGCCTTCTAGAACCCTTCTAGGAGCCCCAGGAACCCTCTAGAGCCCGCTGGGACCCCCTTAGGGCCTTCTAGGACCCTTCTAGGACCACAAGGAACCCTCTAGAGCCCCCTGGGACCCCTTTAGGGCCTTCTAGGACAATTCTAGGGCCGCCAGGGTCCGTCTAGAGCCCCCTGGGAACCCTTTAGGGCCTTCTAGGACCCTTCTAGGACAACCAGGAGCCCTCTAGAGCCCCCTAGGACCCACTTAGAGCCTTCTAGGACTCTTCTAGTACCCCCAGGGACCCTCTAGAGCCCGCTGGGACCCTTTTAGGGCCTTCTAGGACCCTCCTAGGACCCACGGGTACCCTCTAGAGCCCTCTGGGACCCTTCTAGGCCTTTCTTGGACCCTTTTAGAATCACCAGGAACCCTCCAGAGTCCCCTGGACCCTTCTAGGGCTTTCTAGGACCCTTCTAGGACCACGAGGAACCCTCTAGAGCCCCCGGGACCATTTTAGGGCCTTCTAGGACCCTTCTAGGACTACGAGAAACCATCTATAGCTCTCTGGGACCCCTTTAGGGTGTTCTAGGACTCTTCTAGGGTCCCCAGAGAGCGTCTAGAGCCCCCTGGGATGCCTTAGAGCCTTCGAGGACCCTTCTAGGACCACGAGGAACCCTCTAGAGCCCCCTGGGACCCCCTTAGGGCATTCTAGGACCCTTCTAGGGCCCCCAGGGACCCTCTAGAGCCCCCTGGGACCCCCTTAGGGCCTTCTAAGACCCTTCTAGGATCACCAGGAACCCTCTAGAGCCCTCTGGGACCCACTTAGGGCCTTCTAGGACCCTTCTAGGACCACGAGGAACCCTCTAGAGCCCCCTTGGACCCCCTTAGGGCATTCTAGGACCCTTCTAGGGCCCCCAGGGACCCTCTAGAACCCCCTGGGACCCCCTTAGGGCTTTCTAAGACCCTTCTAGGACCACCAGGAGCCCTCTATAGCCCTCTGGGACCCTCTTTGCGCCTTCTAGGACCCTTCTAGTGCCCCCAGGGACGCTCTAGAGCCCCCTGGGACTCTTTAGGGCCTACTAGGACCCTTCTAGGACCACGAGAAATCCTCTAGAGCCCCCTGGGACCTCCTTAGGTCCTTCTAGGACCGTTCTAGGGTCACCAGGAACCCTCTAGAGCCCTCTGGGACCCACTTAGGGCCTTCTAGGACCCTTCTAGGACCACGAGGAACTCTCTAGAGCCCCCTGAGACTTGCTTAAGGCCTTCTAGGACTCTTCTAGGACCACGTGAAACCATCTAGAGCCCCCTGGGACCCACTTAGGGCATTCTAGGTTCATTTTAAGACCCTGGGGAACCCTCTAGAGCCTCGTGGTACCACTTAGAGCCTTGTAGGACCCTTCTAGGACCAGAAGGAACCCTCTAGAGCCCTCTGGGACCCCCTTAGGGCCTTCTAGGACAATTCTAGCGCCCCCAGGGACCCTCTAGAGCCCCCTGGGACACACTTAGGGCCTTCTAGGACCCTTCTAGGACACAGGGAACCCTCAAGAGCCCCCTGGGACCCCCTTAGGGCTTTCTAGGGCCATGGTAAGACCCTGGGGAACCCTCCAGAGCACCCTGGGTCCTCTTTAGTGCCTTCTAGTACCCTTCTAGGGCCCCCAGGGACCTTCTAGAGCCCCCTGGTTACCCTTTGAGCCTTCTAGAACCCTTCTAGGAGCCCCAGGAACCCTCTAGAGCCCGCTGGGACCCCCTTAGGGCCTTCTAGGACCCTTCTAGGACCACAAGGAACCCTCTAGAGCCCCCTGGGACCCCTTTAGGGCCTTCTAGGACAATTCTAGGGCCGCCAGGGTCCGTCTAGAGCCCCCTGGGACCCCTTTAGGGCCTTCTAGGACCCTTCTAGGACCACCAGGAGCCCTCTAGAGCCCCCTAGGACCCACTTAGGGCCTTCTAGGACTCTTCTAGTACCCCCAGGGACCATCTAGAGCCCGCTGGGACCCTTTTAGGGCCTTCTAGGACCCTCCTAGGACCCACGGGTACCCTCTAGAGCCCTCTGGGACCCTTCTAGGCCTTTCTTGGACCCTTTTAGAATCACCAGGAACCCTCCAGAGTCCCCTGGGACCCTTCTAGGGCTTTCTAGGACCCTTCTAGGACCACGAGGAACCCTCTAGAGCCCCCGGGACCATTTTAGGTCCTTCTAGGACCCTTCTAGGACTACGAGAAACCATCTATAGCTCTCTGGGACCCCTTTAGGGTGTTCTAGGACTCTTCTAGGGTCCCCAGAGACCGTCTAGAGCCCCCTGGGATGCCTTAGAGCCTTCGAGGACCCTTCTAGGACCACGAGGAACCCTCTAGAGCCCCCTGGGACCCCCTTAGGGCATTCTAGGACCCTTCTAGGGCCCCCAGGGACCCTCTAGAGCCCCCTGGGACCCACTTAGGGCCTTCTAAGACCCTTCTAGGATCACCAGGAACCCTCTAGAGCCCTCTGGGACCCACTTAGGGCCTTCTAGGACCCTTCTAGGACCACGAGGAACCCTCTAGAGCCCCCTGGGACCCCCTTAGGGCATTCTAGGACCCTTCTAGGGCCCCCAGGGACCCTCTAGAGCCCCCTGGGACCCCCTTAGGGCTTTCTAAGACCCTTCTAGGACCACCAGGAGCCCTCTATAGCCCTCTGGGACCCTCTTTGCGCCTTCTAGGACCCTTCTAGTGCCCCCAGGGACGCTCTAGAGCCACCTGGGACTCTTTAGGGCCTACTAGGACCCTTCTAGGACCACGAGAAATCCTCTAGAGCCCCCTGGGACCTCCTTAGGTCCTTCTAGGGCCGTTCTAGGGTCACCAGGAACCCTCTAGAGCCCTCTGGGACCCACTTAGGGCCTTCTAGGACCCTTCTAGGACCACGAGGAACTCTCTAGAGCCCCCTGGGACTTGCTTAAGGCCTTCTAGGACTCTTCTAGGACCACGAGAAACCATCTAGAGCCCCCTGGGACCCACTTAGGGCATTCTAGGTTCATTTTAAGACCCTGGGGAACCCTCTAGAGCCTCGTGGTACCACTTAGAGCCTTGTAGGACCCTTCTAGGACCAGAAGGAACCCTCTAGAGCCCTCTGGGACCCCCTTAGGGCCTTCTAGGACAATTCTAGCGCCCCCAGGGACCCTCTAGAGCCCCCTGGGACACACTTAGGGCCTTCTAGGACCCTTCTAGGACACAGGGAACCCTCAAGAGCCCCCTGGGACCCACTTAGGTCTTTCTAGGGCCATGGTAAGACCCTGGGAACCCTCCAGAGCACCCTGGGTCCTCTTTAGTGCCTTCTAGTACCCTTCTAGGGCCCCCAGGGACCTTCTAGAGCCCCCTGGTTACCCTTTGAGCCTTCTAGAACCCTTCTAGGAGCCCCAGGAACCCTCTAGAGCCCGCTGGGACCCCCTTAGGGCCTTCTAGGACCCTTCTAGGACCACAAGGAACCCTCTAGAGCCACCTGGGACCCCTTTAGGGCCTTCTAGGACAATTCTAGGGCCGCCAGGGTCCGTCTAGAGCCCCCTGGGACCCCTTTAGGGCCTTCTAGGACCCTTCTAGGACCACCAGGAGCCCTCTAGAGCCCCCTAGGACCCACTTAGGGCCTTCTAGGACTCTTCTAGTACCCCCAGGGACCCTCTAGAGCCCGCTGGGACCCTTTTAGGGCCTTCTAGGACCCTCCTAGGACCCACGGGTACCCTCTAGAGCCCTCTGGGACCCTTCTAGGCCTTTCTTGGACCCTTTTAGAATCACCA